>NC_053394.1:127120172-127211390 GCF_905171765.1 Bufo bufo
GATTTATAAAAAAAAAATACACATTAACAATAAACAAAAAAAATACACATTAACAATAAACATATTAATTTTCAGCAGATTTGTGTAGGAATTTTTTTTTTCTCAAAAATGAAAATTCCCAGAATATCGGTATAAATTATCGGCTATCGGCCTGAAAGTTCACAAATTATCGGTATCGGTATCGGCCCTAAAAAATCAATATCGGTCGATCCCTACTTTGTATCGGTGTCTCAGACCACTGTGGGTCAGCTGCCAACTACATCAGGACCATTCAAGAGATAGTGACCAGGTGGGTCCCCTGCGGCGAAGACCAAATCTTTGTGTAGGGATTAAAGAGGGAAAACCAGGGGATTGCCGGGATAACATCCTTAGGACTACCCTAACGTAAAACTGGTTAGTTGGTACAGTGGGTTCACACCCAATTCCTGTTAAAAATCCTTCTGTCTCTTCATGTAATCCCAGACCCGGTTGGCAATTTATTTTTTCAATTTCAGGGATAATAACAGATCATCGGAGTAATGCAGATGTGTAAGAAAAAATTATCTGGAATTACTATTTATGAGGGACCGAAGCATTTCATAAAACTGAAAAATGTCAGGATGACCAATGGTCTCTCTAAATTGCAAAGTAGTGGGTCATCCAATATATTTTGCCCCTCTTCTAAACCCGATGGGTTTACCAGAAGATAAAAGGTGGTGGAGATGAGTGGTTTTATACCACAATTAGAGACTGTTATGCTTACAGTGTAATAATTCTGTTTTTGTTAGATAAGACGTAATTAGCCTGTCATTGTCTAGTGTGTATATGTGCGAACTGTTTTAGGGAACATTTTAAATAGTTTTAATAGCTGGTATGACAGTAATTATAATTTCTGATCAGTTTCTTGATATCCTCATAACATTTCTCCACATTCTTGTGTGTTTCCACAACTAATTAAAGCATACTGTCTAGTTCTATGCTGTTGAATATCAGTTATAATGGTGTTTTCAGTTAGATTTTTTTTACATTCACTGCGTTTCTTTTAGGCTGTACTGACACGGATTGTTAACGGACTTCAATCTCTGATTTCTTCAGTCCTCTTGAGATATAAGGTAAGTTATATTTTTGCTTCATAGACTAATAGCTAGATATCACTGTAATTGGATGACAGAGAATGTCATTAAATAAATTGTGTTTATTCTATGGTGGCCTTTATGTCAAATTTAAGTTTTCCTTTGGCCTTATTCCCACTGAGGCAGTAATAGTGTACTGTCCTCGGTGGAAGTTCCCTTCCTTTCCTTCCTTCTTTTTCTCTCCTGTCTTTAATTTTCCTTTTTTTTTTTTCTCCTTTTTCCCTTATTTCCTTCTGCTCTTAGTTCCTTTCCTTCTCTTATTTTTTCTTTCCTTCTTTCTTTCCTTCCTGAAAGTGCTAGAACTGTTTTGTGTTGTAACCACCATATTCTGCAATCTCCACTGAAGTGCATAAAGCTTTCAGTTATGCAGAATATGTGGCCATCATGGTACCTCTTGCAAATCCAGTCTTTAAGCATTCCTATCTGCTCTCCCCCAGTGGATTGTGTGATGGTACTCACGTAAAAATAGTTCATGATCCACACACCACCTGAAAATCACTGTAACCCACGCCTGTATGATACGTAGGAAAATCCAGATTTTGTGTATCCTTCTAAAATGAGTGTGCTCAGTGTATATTGAAAGTGGGTACAGTCATAGGCACTTCACAACACTTTCGCCTGAAGGACTGTTCTGCTTTGAGCACATTGGACCTTTTTGGCCAGACGGCTGGTAGTGGAATATTACTTATCCAGATGGATATGAGCAGTGAGCATATTTGCTGATTCATCCACCCATCCACAGCAGCTTCCACATTTATACAGACACTACTGTTTGAGAAGCGAGCACTCTTCTTACCCTGTCTTGTATATGTTTAGTCACTTTTTGACTATTCTTCAATATAGAGCTTTGTACAGAGATTGTTGTCACTCACATCATTCCCTGTTCCTATTGAGGCTCACAATCTAAATTCTGACTTGACCTATCAGTATGTTTTTGTAGTGTGTGTGTGTGTGTGTGTGGGGGGGGGGGGGGGGTGATCGGAATGTCTGGAGGAAACCCATGCAAACCTAGGGAGAATAGACACACTCTGTGTGGATGTTGCCAATGGTTGAATTCGAACTTGGTCTCCAGCGCCACTCGGCAGGAGTGCTGGTCAACCATGAATTTCTCCAACTTGCTAAATATATATATAGTTGCAAGAAAAAGTATGTGAATCCTTTTGGAATGAAAATGTGATCTGATCTTCATCGAAGTCACAACAATAGACAATCACAGTCTGCTTAAGCTAATAACACACAGAATTAAATGTTACCATGTTTTTATTTAACACACCATGTAAACATTCACAGTGCAGGTGGAAAAAGTATGTGAACCCCTAGACTAATGACCTCTTCAAGAGCTAATTGGAGTGAGGTGTCAGCCAACTGGAGTCCAATCAATGAGATGAGATTAGAGGTGTTGGTTACAGCTGCCCTGCCCTATAAAAAACACACACCAGTTCTGGGTTTGCTTTTCACAAGAAGCATTGCCTGATGTGAATGATGCCTCGCACAAAAGAGCTCTCAGAAGACCTACTATTAAGAATTGTTGACTTGCATAAAGCTGGAAAGAGTTATAAAAGTATCTCCAAAAGCCTTGCTGTTCATCAGTCCACGGTGAGACAAATTGTCTATAAATGGAGAAAGTTCAGCACTGCTACTACTCTCCCTAGGAGTGGCCGTTCTGTAAAGATGACCGCAAGAGCACAGCGCAGACTGCTCAATGAGGTGAAGCTCAAGTGTCAGCTAAAGACTTACAAAAGTCTCTGGCATATGCTTACATCCCTGTTAGCGAATCTACGATACGTAAAACACTAAACAAGAATGGATTTCATGGGAGGGTACCACAGAGGAAGCCACTGCTGTCCAAAAAAAACATTGCTGCACGTTTACAGTTTGCACAAGAGCACCTGGATGTTCCACAGCAGTACTGGCAAAATATTCTGTGGACAGATGAAACCAAAGTTGAGTTGTTTGGAAGAAACACACAACACTATGTGTTGAGAAAAAGAGGGACAGCACACCAACATCAAAACCTTATCCCAACTGTGAAGTATGGTGGTGGGGGCATCATGGTTTGGGGCTGCTTTGCTGCGTCAGCGCCTGGACGGATTGCTATCATCGAAGGGAAAATGAATTCCCAAGTTTATCACGACATTTTGCAGGAGAACTTAAGGCCATCTGTCCACCAGCTGAAGCTCAACAGAAGATGGATGTTGCAACAGGACAACGACCCAAAGCATAGAAGTAAATAAACAACAGAATGGCTTAAACTGAAGAAAATACGCCTTCTGGAGTGGCCCAGTGAGTCCTGACCTCAACCCGATTGAGATGCTGTGGCATGACCTCAAGAAAGCGATTCACAAACGACATCCCAAGAATATTGCTGAACTGAAACCGTTCTGTAAAGAGGAATGGTCAAGAATTACTCCTGACCGTTGTGCACGTCTGATCTGCAACTACAGGAAACGTTTGGTTGAAGTTATTGCTGCCGAAGGAGGTTCAACAGGTTATTAAATCCAAGGGTTCACATACTTTTTCCACCTGCACTGTGAATGTTTACATGGTGTGTTCAATAAAAACATGATAACATTTAATTATTTGTGTGTTATTAGTTTAAGCAGACTGTGATTGTCTATTGTTGTGACTTAGATGAAGATCAGATCACATTTTATGACCAATTTTTGCAGAAATCCATATCATTCCAAAGGGTTCACATACTTTTTCTTGCAACTATGTATGTATGTGTGTGTGTGTGTGTGTGTGTATGTGTGTGTGTGTGTGTGTGTGTGTGTATATGTGTGTGTGTGTGTATGTGTATATATATATATATATATATATATATATATATATATATATATATATATATATAATGTACTGCTTTAAAACTCAGCAAGTTTTTTTTTATTTTATTTTTTTACTTTTTATGAATTTTCTGCAATGTATCAGAGAAAAATAATCCACATGATATTTATAAGCATTGAATACAATGGGCACATTGTGACCACAAAAAAAAAATATAAATAGAGCATGCCCCCAAGAGATCTGAATACACACACTGAATTCAGTGGATCCATGTGCTGTGGAGAACACAAACGTCACACTCATGTGTATCAGTGACGTGTGAGTAAGCCCTTACTGATGATTTACTTTGGTCATCACAGGATATATTGATTTGCTAGAAAAAAGCTAAAAGCATAATGTTCGAACTTGACTGCGCAGTTCAGTGAAAAATCTTTAAAACCCAAAGCAGCGGCTCTTGCCTCTAATTTTGGGGTTTTGTTAACCCTTGCAGTCTACTGGAAAATCTACTGGATCTGGAGGATCATTTAGCCCACACACAAAGCTGTTTTTAACTTGGCCCTGAGTGACCAAGTTGGACAGAAGTAAGGCCAGCGTCAATCTCCATTTCACACCTGCATGTGAGCATTGGTTCAGCAGACGTTTTATGGAGATTATTTAAACTTGAAGCTAGACACATTTCATATTGCTAACGTAGAGCGGTTACCAACTGTTTAAATATTTCCCAGATGAGCAGGAAAACAGTCCTTCCACCATCGGTCTGTATCTAGAAATGTAAACTCTAACCATCTGGGATGTGTAGGCACTTGCTTGTAAAAATCAATGAATCCCTTTTGACTGTACTACTAATATGCTTCAAGAAAAGCCAGAAAGCAAGCTTAATTAGCCAGTTTGCGTGTGCCATGTTCTCCAAGAAAGGTTCTGGAATCAAACTGTGTACTGATGCAGAAGGTAATTACAAACAGACAGTGAATGTAGAGACGAAGACAATATCAGCGTTCAGGCAGAGCAGACACTGCTCCATGTATATTTTGGCCTGATAACTTGATCGTGTCCTGCTGCTATGTTCCCCTTTAAAAGAATTGTTCCATGGCATTTATCATCTAGCCAAGACACTTACTAATGTATTGTGACTTACAAATTGCCTCCTTTGCTGCATTTCTCCATTGCATTATACACTTCTGGTTTCCATGGTTAGGACCACTGCTGTAGCACAGATACGAGGTGGTCGGTACAGGAGCTGCTGTGTATGCATGCCTATGTGTGTTCCCACGGTCCCGGCCACCAGAGAGGCCGACGCTTTTTCCTATGGTGTGCAAGCATGACCACCGCTGCTGGATAATTTTGGTACAGCATAACACCGGGACCCAACCCTGTCCTGAACCTGGGAAAATGTATTAATAGTTGATGGTGAACCACAACAACCTGGGGCCGAGATAGTGTTTCCCCGTTTTGTGGTTCAACAGAATATGTTGGATCGGGTAAACCAACTACAGGGTGAGCATATTGAACAGTTGGTGGTGCCCAAGGCTTATCTCAAACTCGTGTTAGATCTAGCCCACCAACACATTCTCGGGGGTCATCTGGGAATACTGAAAAAAACCAAACACTGGCCCAGTGTTTTTAGAGAGGTGGAAGAATTTGGTAAGTAATGCCCGGCCTGCCAGACAACTAGCCCCCAGCACCTTTTCTGCAGTCCGTTCATTGAGGTACTGTTTGAAAGAATCGCTATGGATCTCATAGGCCCAGTACCGAAGTCTGCTAGAGGGCACCAACATATCTTGGTCATCCTAGACTACGCCACTCGGTACCGGTAGGCAGTGCCACTGCGACATACATCTGCCAAACTCAAAGCTAAGGAGTTAATGAAGATGTTTTTCCGAGTAGGACTACCTAAAGAGTGACCGACCAAGGGACCTCTTTTATGTCCAAGGTTATGAGGGAACTCTGTAAGTTACTGCACATAAAACAGCTTCGAACATCCGTTTATCATCTGCAAATGGACGGTCTGGTAGAGAGGTTTAACAAAACATTAAAAAACATGTTAAAAAGGGTGTTGTCTAAAGATGGGAAGGACTGGGACCTTCTTCTGCCCTATCTCTTGTTTGCTGTGCGAGAGGTACCCTCTACTGGGTTCTCCCCTTCGAACTGCTATATGGCAGACATCCTCCTGGTTTGTTGGACGTAGCCAAAGAGGCATGGGAACAGCAACCTACTCCGCACAAAAGTGTCCTTGAGTACGTTACCCAGATGCAAGAAAGGATGGAGACAGTGTTACCTCTTGTTAGGAGCATATGGAGGCAGCTCAGCAAGCACAAAGTCAGATCTATAATCAGCAGGCCCGGGTCCGGATCTTTAACCCGGGTGATCAGGTTTTGGTTCTGGTACCGACAGTGGACAGTAAGTTCCTGGCTAGGTGGCAGGGGCCCTACGAGAAAGTTGGAGAGGTAAATTGCAAGGTACACCAGCCAGGGCGGCGAAAGCCGAAGCAGGTTTACCATGTTAATATACTAAAACCTTGGAAAGATAGTGAGACCTGTACTGAAGACAGCCCACGGCTGGTTTTTCTAGCGGAAGAGGTTCCGGCCCCTTTGTCTGATGCAAGGGAAGCGGTTGCCACAGTAGAAATTGCTGACAGCCTCTCCTTTAAACAGGCTCAGGAGACCAGGGAGTTCATTAGTCGGAACACGGATATGTTCTCGGACCTCCCTGGACGCACTTCCACAATCCGGCATGACATTGTCACTGAGCCTCAGGCAAAAGTCCAGTGAAAGCCATACCGGGTACCCGAGGCTCGGCGACAGGCCACCTCGGAGGAAGTGCAGCTAATGCTGCGGCTAGACGTCATTGAGGAGTCTAAACGTGAGTGGGCCAGTCCTATGGTCTTAATACCCAAGCCGGACGGGGCGTTACGGTTTTGTAATGATTTTCGAAAGCTGAATGAGAAATCTAAATTCGATGCATATCCCTTTCGCCAGGTGGATGAGCTAATCGAGAAGTTAGGACAAGCTCTGTATTTTTCTGTTTTGGACCTCACGAAAGGGTACTGGCAGGTGCCCTTAATGGAGGCTTCCAAAGAGAAAACTGCCTTCATACGCCTGAGTGGCTGTATCAGTATAAGGTGTTACCCTTTAGTCTGCATGGCGCTTCCTCACTTTTCAACGTCTGCGGTACGCCTCGGCTTACCTGGAGGATATTGTCATTCACAGTACCGACTGGGAAAGTCACCTGCCCAAAGTACAGGCCGTAGTGGACTCCCTTCGGAAGGCTGGACTAACAGCTAACACAAAGAAATGTGCGATAGGGTTAGAGGAGACTAAATACCTAGGGTATGTCATTGGGCGTGGAGTCATCAAACCCCAAGAAAACAAAATAGAGGCGATACGGAATTGGCCCTGACCTGTCACCTCTAGGCAAGTAAAGTCGCTCCTGGGAATGGCGGGCTATTACATGAGGTTTGTCCCCCACTTTTCTACGATAGCCGCGCCATTGACGGGGCTCTTGAAGGGACATAAGTCCTTGATGGTTCACTGGGATGATCGGGCGGAAGAGGCTTCTCTGCTTTGAAGTCGGCCCTGTGTAGATCCCCGGTTTTGGTGACTCCCGACTTCAAGCGGGAATTTATAGTACAGACGGATGCCTCCAAAGTAGACCTCAGTGCTGTACTGTCCCAGGAAGTCAACGGGGAGGAGCATCCCGTTGTCTTCCTCAGGCGTAAGCTTACCCCAGCCGAGACCAGGTACAGTATAGTGGAGAGTGCCTGTCTATCAAGTGGGCACTCGAGTCTCTCCGCTATTATTTGTTAGGGAGAAAATTCCGCTTGGTGACCGACCACTCCACTCTCAAGTAGATGAGCCAGGCCAAAGACAGAAATGCCCGGGTAACCCGATGGTTCCTTTCCCTACAGAACTTTAAATTTACAGTGGAACACAGGGCAGGCCGGTTACACGGAAACGTGGATGCCCTGTCCCAAGTACATTGGTGAGGGGGGGTCGGGGGTAAGTGACTTAGTGAATGGGAGTGGTCTGGGAAAACAGGTATTTTCCTCCCAGCGTGTGCTACTGGGCTAAATTGCAGCCAGGTGGGGTCAAACACTGGACTGGATTTCAAGGTCTGCGTTTTGACAGCACCTAGCTGTCTTTAAAAGACAGCTGGGCTCAGCAGCAAGGTGTGTGTGCTGGGATCTAAAGCTTGTGCCGTGCTGGAAGGCTGAGACCTGTGTTTAGGGGAAACAGGCCCCCTAAAAGCCTGCTATGGACTGCTGGAGGTAGAACTGCCAACAAGGTTATTTTTGCTATGTGGACTTTCCATTGTGTGGGAACTAACACCAAGACTGCAACGTGACGTTTGTTTTTGCCTTATGTGTGAATAAACACGGAAGTTTGATTTAAGAACTGGTAATTTGCCTCTGTACTGCGTCCTCATACACTGTCTACCAGAGTGAATCCCCACACCCCTTTAAGGGTTTATATGGGAGGGGGGGTTGAAAGAATGTTTACAACCTTCCTGTGACACATGGTTGTTGAAATCAGTACTTAAAGGGGATTTTCCAAGAATTGCTTATTGATGTCTTATTCTTAGGCCTCAGGCACACGACCGTTTTTCGGGTCCGCATCCGAGCCGCAGTTTTTAGGCATGTCTACAATGGGCCGCCCGTTCCGTTCCGCAAATTGCGGAAGGCACACGGGCGGCTTCTGTTTTTTTGCGGACCGCAAAAAAACGCACGGTCGTGTGCATGTAGCCTTAGGCTACTTTCACACTAGTGTTCGGGGCTCCGCTTGTGAGTTCCGTTTGAAGGCTCTCACAAGCGGCCCCGAACTGATCCGTCCAGTCCTAATGCATTCTGAGTGGAGGCGGATCCGCTCAGAATGCATCAGTCTGGCACAGTTTGTCCTCCGCTCCGCTCAGCAGGCGGACCCCTGAACGCAGCTTGCAGCGTTCGGGTGTCCGCCTGGCCGTGCGGAGGCAAACGGATCCGTCCAGACTTACAATGTAAGTCAATGGGGACGGATCCGTTTGAAGTTGACACAGTATGGTAATGCAAACGGATCCGTTCTGAACGGATCTAAGCGTTTGCATTATAGGTGCGGATCCGTCTGTGCAGATACCAGACGGATCCGCACCTAACGCAGGTGTGAAAGTAGCCTTAGAATAAGTCATTGTTATCAAATTGGCGGATGTTTGACTCCTGGCACCGCCACTGGAACTATACAGCTGTGTACACTATGTAGTGGCTGGGCCTGATTACTGCACAGCTGCACTCCTACAAGTGTATGGAGCTGTATAGTTCCAGTACCTAGTTCTGGCACCGGAGTTTGTGAAAACAGATGATCGGTGGTGTAACGGACCGTTCAGCACACAACTCCGTTCCGACGATATTCTCCTTTCCATGCACGGGCAGCTACTGCAAGCACCAGTCTGCCGAACTGCAAACTACCCGAATCCTGGAAACCGTGGAACAGGAAAAGCATACAATCGGCTTACACTCCTGGCAATCGGTATACAATCCAATTCCCCCAATAACGAGACGGCACTTCGTTTGAGGGTTAAGCAGAACTGCCTGTACTTCAAGTGCAGCCTCTTTTATTCATAAAGCACAAACATAGTACTGCCCACAGGGGTTTGAAATACAACCAATCAGTAATTTACAACACATACAACGTAAGTACAGCAACCAATCGTTCACGCCCCCAGAGGACCAGAAGGGAGACTGCGACACAGGACAGATACAACATATCCCCACAATGCATCATGGTTTCCTCCTCTCTGTCCCGGAGACAACCGAGGAGCAATCCAATTATCTCTCAGGACAAAGGGAGATCGCCAATACACATGTGCAGACAACATTTAAACACACAATCGGACAATGGCACAATAGAAACACACCCAGCATATTCCTCCCAAGCTGACAAGTTACACTTATTATAAATTGTTACAACTTTGTGAGTTACGTTGTACATACATATAACTTACATCAATTTAAACAGTATAACTTGGGGACAAACCTATCCAAAATTCACTTGAATAGGTTCAGGGGTTTAAAAGTTAGTAAAAGTATCTTAAAGGGCCGTAATCCAGGGGCAGGAGGCGGGCAAACAGCCCCCTCCAAAACACTGTGGCGAAGTGGCTTTCGCCACAGGTGGCTGTGCCAGGAGTCCGGGACCCTCAGCGGTTTGCTACTAATGACCCATTCTAAGGCCTCATGCACACAACCGTTGTTTTATTCCGTGTCCGTTGCACCGTTTCTCATGATTTTTCTACGGACCCATTGATTTTCAATGGGTCCGTTGAAAACTCAGCTAATGCACCGTTTGCCATCCGCGTCCATGATCTGTGGTTCCAGTCCGTCAAAAAAATATAACCTGTCCTATTATTTCCGTGGAAAAAGGTTTGCGGACCTATTCAAGTCAATGGGACCGCTAAAAAACGCGGAGGCACACATGATTGTCATCCACGTCCGCGTCCGTTTTATTCCTATCATTTGCATGGCAAACCTGTCTTAGACTTTTTTTTTACATTCCTTTTATGTCTGGTGGTCCTCCAAAAATGAAGACGCATGGAAACAAAAACGGAAACGGATCATGGAACAACGGAACCCCGTTTTGCGGACCGTTAAAAAATACTGTCGTGTGCACGAGGCCTAATGGTAAATCATCAATAAGAAAATCCCCTTTAACGACTCATTTCAATAACCATGTGTCACAGGCAGGTTGCACTCATTCTTTCATTTTCAGAAAAAGTTTATTGTGACAAGGACAGACTGAAATAAAGTGTTAGAAGCTATGAAATTTTCCGGAAAGCATCGCAACACACGATGAAGAAATCTGGGCACCATGTGTCGGAACACTTGAATGATGTGGGAATAGTGTGATAACATGAAGATATGGCATGGTTTCAGATCACATTCTGGTGACATCAGTGAACACATATGTCCTTCCCCAAAAACTTGGCAGAACTGACGGGGCCTTCAATTAAGAGAAACTGATTATTTTTCCTAAAATAAGGCCTTTGTGATTTGTCTCCTGGACTGATTGGGAGTGTAGGTTCAACAAACAAGTTATGTTAGACGACTGCATAAACAGCAATTCCTTAATCTCGATATCATTTACTGTACTCAGAATTGCAGTGGATGTGAGGCAGCACTTCACAGGACAGGTACACTTAGCCCCCTTGCAGATGAGCGTGTCCGGATTAGGTCCGGATGCGTTGCGGATGTGTTCAGTGAAAACTGCGAGATTTCGCAAACAAAGCCATTCAGTTTTGTTTGCGATCGCGTTCAGTTTTTATCACGCGGATGCAATGCGATTTACTGGGTTTTGCACACGCGTGATAAAAAATGGAATGTTTACCAACAACATCTCTTAGCAACCATGCGTGACCATCGCATCCGCACTTGCTTGCGGATGCAATGCGATTTTCACGCAGCCCCATTCACTTCTATGGGGCCAGCGTTGCGTGAAAATCGCAGAATATAGAACATGCTGCGATGTTCACGCAATGTAAAAAAGTGATGGGTGAAAACCACCGCTCATGTACAAAGACCCATTTAAATGAATGGGTCCGGATTCCGGTATGGGTGCAATGCGTTCGCATCAGACATTGCACCCGCGCGGCATTCTCGCTCATCTGCAAGGGGCCTTAGACTTCCCGAAGCTTCTCTGTCAGTTTATTAGTAGCTTTTAGGGTGCATTCACACAAGCGTATGTATTTTGCCGTCCGTAAAATGTGAATCCACAAAATACAGATGGCATCCGTGTGACGTCAGTGTTACATCCGTTTTTTGCGGACCCGTTGACTTCAATGAGTCTGTGGTCTCCATTTGTGGCCAAGAAAAGGACATATTCTATCTTTAGCAGAATGGACGCACTATACAGATTTCCTCTGTGTTGCATCTACATTTTTGGTGGACCCATTGACTTCAATGAGTCTGTGGTCCGCATTTTGTGTTATATACGACACGTTCTATCCGTATGTCTGTTCTGCAAAAAGATAAACTATGTCCAAAGAATGCAGAGCACAGAACCATTACAGTCCAGTGCACATGCAGAACACACATGGACCGCATCCGTATTTTGCAAATCTGTGGTTTGCAGACTGCAAAAAACAGACCCTGTCGTGTGCATGAGGGATAAAGCTGTATAAATGACACCCAGGGCCCCCGCCGATCAGCTGTTTGAGAAGGCAGAGGCCTTCTTATTTCCTGCAGGTCCAGTGACCTCACAACGAGCATCACTGGCCTGCGGGAACTAGTGAACGGGGTTTAGCCGCTCCCAGGCCAGTGATACTAGTCGTGACGTCACTGGGTCAGTGTCACTGCTTTCTTAAACAGCTGATCCGCAGGAGTCCTGAGATACATAGTAGGTGAGTGTATTTAGTGATTACTAAACTAGGCCACATTACTAAGTTGAATATTGTGCCAAAAAAGTACTTACCTTAGACGCCTTGAAACCCCCACAGCCTTCCATGGCCTCTCATCCACAGATGGACAGCAAGGCCTTTATTCCATATGGAAAAATGCTGAATACAAAAAGTACATTAAAGAACGCTAAGTTCTTTACCTATCACCGTCCAGATATATGATACCTGCATGTTAGTGTCAGGTTAGGGCGCAGGAATTACAGTGCTACCCCAGATGGCCTGTCCGTGCCCTAGAGAAGAATACAAGGTCTGTCTCATTCCTAGAAATAGGATTATATTACCTCGTTCACCAAATGTTCTCTGCACTGCAGCAATGAGGCTTCATGATGTTTCCTCAAGCCTGTTCTATATTTTATAACTTCAGAGCTGAACTCTCCATTCATACATCAGGGAATGATTTCATGTTCCGGTCTTCACGTTTGTGCTTTGCCTTCTGCAGAGAACATGGAGCACAGGTGGGAATTATTCCATTTTATGATCCACACAAGTAGAATATTGTATTGATTTGTTCCCCTGCAAACAGGCTGGGTTGGCACGTTCCGACTAATGCCGACTAAAACAAGTTAATGTTCTAATCGGCAGTGTAACACTGCAAGGCTCTCAATAGATTTCCATTTACATGAAGCTTTTGAAGTAACTGAAAGATTCTCTGCCCTTGCATCTATAAGGCTAGAGCTAGGTGGCGATCTGTCCGTGTGACATAAAATTCGCAACCGTTGCAATCTTAGTCATCCCTAGGATCCATTTTTTTAGGGTATGTTCACACTTGCGTTGTTGGATTCCAGCAGGCAGTTCCGTCGCAAGATCCGGTAATCTGTATGCAAACAGATACCATTTGTAGATGGATCCGGATGCGGATCCGTCTCACTAATGCATTGCAATACCGGATCAGTCTCTCCAGTTGTCATCCGGAAAAACGGATCTGGTATTTATCTTTTTCACATTTTTAAAGGTCTGCGCATGCGGATCCGTTTTTCTGGAACACTTGGGGCCGGATCCGGCATTAATGCATTTCAATGGAAAATAATGTCTGATCCGGCATTCCGGCAAGTGTTCTGGAATTTTGGACGGAGAAAATACCGCATGTGAATGCTGTGGTATTTTCTCCGTCCAAAAACCGTACAGTGACTGAACTGAATACTGAACGGATTGCTCTCCATTCAGAATGCATTAGGATAAAACTGATCATTTTTTTCTGGTATTGAGCTCCTAGGACGGAACTCAATACCAGAAAAGTTTAACGCAAGTGTGAAAATACCCTAAGGCTCTTAAAAAAACAGATCTGTCACCATTGACTCGCATTGTTTTCAGTGCGAATCCGTTTTTTTTCCCCCGTTTTTATAACCAGACACAACTGCAGTGTGCAGCGGTTTTGTGTCCGGTCACAAAACTGAATGCTGCCGGAATGGAAGACATCCTGATGCCTCCGGAATAAATCTTTTTTCATTCAAAATGCATGGGGACAAAACAGAAACGTATTTTTTTCTGTTATTGAGATCCTCTGCCGCAAGTGTGAAAGTTGTCTTACTTTTATATTTTGATATTGTCATGCAGTAGTTGTCAATTTTAAATGCTGGAAATCCCAGTTAAAATAAGAGAACAAAAAATTCATACATGTTGAAATTCCGTATTCTCTGCCCTTCTTCACCCCCTCATTTGCTGTTGGGCGCTGAAACACATTATTAAGTGGTTGGCCGGTTGGTTTCAGGCCACTTTCACAGCAGAAATGTATTGTCATATGTGAATATAGCCTTACCTTAAAAGTGTGTCACAAAGCATATTCTACATTTTTTAAACCAGCACCCGAATCTGAATACTTTTGTAATTGCATGTAATTAAAAATTTCGTATGGCCGGTGAGCTATTTAATAAAATGTATCTGTATAGCGCCACCTGCTGCTTGTTCTTTTCCTTGAGCTGAGCTGGTCGAACGTGCTCGGTTTAAATCTTTAACTGCGACCAGCCATATGTTCTGTTAGAAGCTGTGGCAGTTTCAGGGAGAGAGCGGCAGCAGAAAGGACACACTCCCCGAGCTACCAGGCTGCAGATAATCTAGCAGAGCAATTAGAGCCGTGAATGGGGAGATCTCCGGACCCATGAGAGGTACAGGGCTGGTTCTAGCTTAGAAAGGTATTTTCATGTACTTTATGATGCCTGATTTTATTTATTTTTTCCCCCCTCAATCATGGCATAACCGCTTTAATGACCCTCAAGGAAAGTAGCCTGGTCCAAAGTGTTAACACAAAATTTGTGGAAAATACTGCTGCAAATTCACCACAAAATTCTACATAGAATCCGCTGTGATATCTGGTCAAAATCCACAACTTTAATTGACATTCCGGGGAATTCACGCTGACTCATCCATGCTGCTGCTAATTTAAATGCTGCAGGTTCTCCGGCGTATCCGCAGTGTATGTATCCGATGAGAACATCGTTAGTGTTTCAGAACTGATTATTTCACCGCAGTCCTATAATTGAGCACAATCAGAAGCAAAACATTTTCTGGACTCGCAAATGCCAAATTAAAGGATTTTACCTAATATACAAAATATGGCTTCATTAGCCCTTTAGTCTTCTAATTTATGTCAGCAGTATACCTATAGTGCTAGCATTTTGCACAAAATAAATAAATTCTATCGATAAAAAAAAAAACTAAAACGTACACCACGCTACAGTGACATGACTCAAACAAGTATTTGGACTATCTAATAAAACTAGCTTAAATACTAATACATTTTATGACATTAAACATAAAAAAAGACAAATACAATCATCAAAACCTCTTAAAGAAGCTTCCCGAGATTTCATCACTACACGCCAGGGAGGATGAAAGATGGCTCAGTGGGTGGAGAAAGCTTGTGACAGGGAAGTTCCTCTAATAATTGCACAAAAATCACACAAAATGTGTCAGTGTCAAGTAGGATGTTGTGGATGAGCTACGAAACGTGGGAAGAATGATGGAACTTCTTTTTTAGTGGTTTTTTTTCCGTTCTTTCTTAGTATTTTATTTCAATGGTATCTAATAGGAAATTCCATAGAAACCTGACTCTCTTCAGTCTCAACAGCCTCGCTTCTTAGGTAAGTTCAGTGTTCAGGGGTTGGAGATCAAAACGTTTTTTAGAGAGAGACTATTGTGTGAAGACACTTGGTCATTGTTGTTGCACGTCCATTATAGGTCATAATTCTAACATTCCGATGATCCCAGGACATCATGTTGCTAATATGTGAACTTGATTTTGACATTGTGGTACCTTACTGATAAAATGCAGTTCTGTTGAACGGGGAATTTTGTGGACTGAGGAACAAGGGAAATGGGATCATAGGGACAACCTACAAACTTTATCTACTAAATGCATGTTTCCTTCTCCAGGCCTGTGGTTGCCTACTCTTAATATTAGACTATGAAATAGAGATTTTCAGAGCTTTTATTTCATAGACTAAACACAATGGCTGCCAATTTGCTTGACATCACTGGAAAGATTCCTGGAAAGTCACCATGTATCTTCACATACTTTGATAGTTCTTAGTTAGTATATAGACTACATTTTGGAGTAATAGATTCTGGCGTAATTTTGTTTGGTCACAAATGTGTGTTACTCAAAATCTTGCTTCAGTTGTCCTCTGTAGATTGTATGTATTCTTATACATTGCGAGCTGCTCAGTTCCATTCACTGTAAAATCCATCAGTCGAGATGTTTGAAGGTTCTGTTGTAGCCCTCTCCCTGCTTTCCTGTTCTGGTGATGCAAGCTGTTATGAAAGTCATGGTAAAACTAAACAGTATATTTTAGATTTAAAGGGTTTTTCTGGTATTTACATTTGATGGAGTATCCTCAGCTTAGGTCATCGATATCAGATCGGCGGGGGTCTGACCCCCAGATTTCATTGCTATGAAGAGGCCCCAACCCTTCCGAGTGCTTAGGCCTCTTCCTGGGCCATGTGATGTCATAGGTACAGCTCTGAATGGGACTGAGCTGTGATAGCAAGCATAGCAGCTATACACTGTACAGCACTGTGCTAGGAGGCAGTGGCGCTGATCAGTGGGGGTACTGGGAATCGGAGCCCACTGATCTCTTTTTAATTCTGAGGATAGGTTAGCAATATGTAAATCCCAGAGATCCCCTTTTAAGGGTCCACTCACACGTTTGCAAATGGGTCCGGGTCTGCATCCGTTCCGCAATATCTGGAACGGGTGCGGAGTGCGGACCCATTCATTCTCTATGTTCTCTCCGCATCTGCAGCGCAATTTTACTGCTTTCCAACAACAGACATGGTAAATTAAATGGTGCCCTAAATGGTGGCTATATGAAAGGAAAATTAAAAAAACATTATGTCTATTGAAACATGGGGGGCAAACTAAATGAAAAACCAAAAATGGGCCAGGTAGGGAACCTGTCATGTGGATATTTGATTATAATCTAACTAATTATATACAATCATGAACTACTAAAAAGTACCTTAGATGTATTCACTTACTGGTGTGACAGATGGTTACCTCATAATATACACACAAAGATGCCACATGCTAATGAGCTGATTTGAGTCCAGCGTTTATTTAATTAACAGCTATAGCCACTCCCCTTTCCACCTGCTGCTGATTCATATGGAAAATAACTGTCAATCAGCAGCAGGTGGGCGGAGAGAGTCAGGAGCTCATAAATATTCATGACTCATCATTATCAGCTGGAGCTTTTTAATACAAGATGTTGGCAGATTGACTGGGTCAATTAAAGAAAGTGACCCAGCATTTTGCTAAGAGAATCAGTCACTTATTTATGTTGCACTTTAGTTAGGACACCATAAAACTGGGGACAGGTTCCCTTTAAGAGGTTAAAATATCCTTTATTTCGTGTCTGCAGCTCCTAGACAAGACTGTATGTTTCCATGGTACAAAACCTACAAATAACTACCAGACCGCTTATAAATTAATGTCATTTTATTACATGATTACAAATATTTCACAAACATGATTAAAAAGGGCATAGGTGCAGGGAAAAAGCGACATCATCTGGAGGATAAACACAGCGGATACTACGTCCATAAATCAGTCCATCTGTATATATATGATTGAAGATAAAGTGCAAGTGCAAAAAACATGTTCATTCACAATCAAAAGGACATTGAACGGTTACCCATGCTGTGCCTCCTCCAGGATGGCGTCAAACCCGACGCGTTTCGGCAAACCTTCGTCTGGGGGTGGCGTCATCACTGGGGGACACAGGTTAAATACACCAGCAAACCAATCACCACACATAAAATGATTATCTTACTTTGCATCGTCTGTGTAACTCAGGAAATGTGTGGTGATTGGTTTGCTGGTGTATTTAACCTGTGTCCCCCAGTGATGACGCCACCCCCAGACGAAGGTTCGCCGAAACTCATCGGGTTTGACGCCATCCTGGAGGAGGCACAGCATGGGTAACCGTTCAATGTCCTTTTGATTGTGAATGAACATGTTTTTTGCACTTGCACTTTATCTTCAATCATATATATACAAATGGACTGATTTATGGACGTAGTATCCGCTGTGTTTATCCTCCAGATGATGTCGCTTTTTCCCTGCACCTATGCCCTTTTTAATCATGTTTGTGAAATATTTGTAATCATGTAATAAAATGACATTAATTTATAAGCGGTCTGGTAGTTATTTGTAGGTTTTGTATCATGGTGTTTTGTCCTAGGCTTTAGCATAAGATTCCCTGGTTGGGGCATATATTGGATTTTATGTTTCCATGGTATCAGACTACAAATAAGCTGTGTAGTCTTATCCTGCAGTCATACGGCCATTCATCTGTCCCCTGCTTCTTGCTAGCTCACAAAATATATGCCAGTGAGCGTATGTGATGGATAGAAGCGACCGCAAGATCAGACTGTAACTTTGTTTTCTAGAAGCTTATAGGTCTGCATACGCCCTGTAGATGCAAAACTATAATTAAGACAGAATGTTGAATTGCTTTATTGTTCATTTTAGATGCGTTGACAGTAACTAATAGTTGTGACAGTGGACCTTCCCTTTAAAATCCACCATCACATGTTCCCCAGTAATCCTGCTATCAGGATGTCATGATGATAGATTTTACTGTGACTTAAGAATACCACTTTCCTCAATTAGCCTCAGTGCGAAGCCGTCGTCTTCCCTTTACTACCATTGACCCTGCCGACGCCTATGGCTGAACTCGTACAAAGTAGTAAATATTGCTGACGGCCTAACATATGTGATCTCATTCAGTTTTCCCGCCTGCCCCACTCTGCAGGGGGCTAGCTATACATTTTACTTTACTTTGGGGTAGCTAATTACAGGACCTATTAGATCTCTGATCATGGCGACCTGATTGAAATACATGCTAGAATTTTTTTTTTTTTTTTTTTTAGAACATGTGCATTTTCAATAGATTGTGTAATTTTCACATTTAGCCCCAAAAAATTCAGAAGCCACAGGGAGATAAATATGCAAGAAAGGGGAAGCTACATTTTAACAGAACTTTTGTCAAAGTTTCCTCACTCTTCTTTCTTCTTGTGTGTATAGGATTGTACAAATGGCATTTTGCTGAGTATTGATTCTTTGTATTGCATTTTATGTGGTTCTGGTTGTAAGTGATAAGAACTTCAAAAAACAGTCCATATGTGATGCAGGTTTAAGGAGGGCCCTCGACCCCCACCAGGCTCAAATTGTTTCTAAAGGCTAGGATGACAAATGATATTTATCCTCTAAGCAGACCATATTTTTATAGCGCTTCAGTGGGTCATAAAATGCATTCCTAACCACTGTTTAATATTTTTTTGCTAACTTTGCTTTCAAACTCGTGTATGCAGAGTGCGGTGCTAGAAGGGGAAACTCTCATCATGTTTGTATGTAAAACTTTTATGAGTTATTATGCATATAAGCTGTGACACAATAACCTAGGGTTGACTGTCACTTTGTTGTAAATGTGTAAACTTGAAAAATAAGTTGTGTCGGATTGAGGGTGCTCCCCTAGTTCTGAAGTACCACCTTGAATTATGGCTCCATGTAGGAAATGTATTACAGAACAGAAAGGGTAGGGTCAGTTCTTAACACCCTTGTGACGGACTTCCCCAAGCACTACTAGACGGTGAATACGCATGGGCTCACCGGATGAAGTAACCATTTATATGTATAGGTCTTTCATATTCAATAAGAAAAGAACTTCAAGATTCCACCTATGACCCACATAAGTTTTATTTTTTTTTTGTAGCTCCGATGGCTCACAGTGAGGGCTCTTTCACACTTGCGTTCTTGTCTTCCGGCATAGAGTTCCGTCGTCGGGGCTCTATGCCGGAAGAATCCTGATCAGGATTATCCTAATGTATTCTGAATGGAGAGAAATCCGTTCAGGATGCATCAGGATGCATCAGGATGTCTTCAGTTCCGGAACGGAACGTTTTTTGGCCGGAGAAAATACCGCAGCATGCTGCGCTTTTTGCTCCGGCCAAAAATCCTGAACACTTGCCGCAAGGCCGGATCCGGAATTAATGCCCATTGAAAGGCATTGATCCGGATCCGGCCTTAAGCTAAACGTCGTTTCGGCGCATTGCCGGAGCCGACATTTAGCTTTTTCAGAGTGGTTACCATGGCTGCCGGGACGCTAAAGTCCTGGCAGCCATGGTAAAGTGTAGCGGGGAGCGGGGGAGCAGTATACTTGCCGTCCGTGCGGCTCCCCGGGCGCTCCAGAGTGACGTCAGGGCGCCCCAAGCGCATGGATCATGTGATCACATGGATCACGTCATCCATGCGCATGGGGCGCTCTGACGTCACTCTGGAGCGCCCCGGGAGCCGCACGGACTGTAAGTATACCGCTCCCCCGCTCCCCACTACTACTATGGCAACCAGGACTTTAATAGCGTCCTGGGTGCCATAGTAACACTGAACGCATTTGGAAGACGGTTCCGTCTTCAAATACTTTCAGTACACTTGCGTTTTTCCGGATCCGGCGTGTAATTCCGCAAGTGGAGTACACGCCGGATCCGGACAACGCAAGTGTGAAAGAGGCCTAAGGCTACCAAGTCTAATCAACACTTCATTTGGCTTAATTAGTGGTCAGTTTGAACACAATATTTTTATTAGCTCATCAATATTTTTATTAATTCTTCAATATATTTATTAATGATCTTGTAGGAGGCTTGCACAGTAAAATATACATTTTTGCAGACACTAAACTGTGTAAAGTCATTGACATGGAAGAGGACAGTGTACTGCTACAGAGGGATCTGGATAGATTGGAGGCTTGGGCAGAGAATTGGCAGATGAGGTTTAACACTGTAGGTGTAAGGTTATGCACATGGGAAGGAATAATGCAAGTCACCCGTACATACTAAATGGTAAAACACTGGGTAACACTGACATGGAAAAGGACTTAGGAACTTCAGTGGACAGCAAACTAAACTGTAGAAACCAGTATCAGGCAGCTGCTGCCAAGGCCAATAAGATAATGGGATGCATCAAAGGGGGCATAGATGCCTGTAATGAGAACATAGTCCTACCACTTTACAAATCACTAGTCAGACCACACATGGAGTACTGTGTACAGTTCTGGGCTCCTGTGAATAAGGCAGACATAGCAGAAATCCTCTGCATCTGGAGGAAAGAAGGTTTCTACATTGGTTTATACATACACAAACATAGAAGAGGATTCTTTACGGTAAGAGCAGTGAGACTATGGAACTCTCTGCCTGAGGAGTTGGTGATGGGGAATTCACGGAAAGAGTTCAAGAGGAGTCTAGATGTATTTCTGGAGTGTAATAATATTACAGGTTATAGTAAGGCTACTTACACCCTCGTGTTTAGTGCGGATCCGTCATGGATGGATCATTTCAGATAATACGACCGTCTGCATCCGTTTGTATTATCTTTAACATAGCCAAGATGGATCTGTCTTGGACACCATTGAAAGTCAATGGAGGACGGATCCGTTTTCTATTGTGCCAGATTGTGTCAGTGAAAACGGATCTGTCCCTATTTACTCACATTGTGTGCCAGGACGGATCAGTTTGGCTCAGTTTCATCAGATGCAAGCAACGTTTTGGTGTCCGTCTCCAAAGGGGAATGGAGACAGAACTGATGCATTCTGAGCGGATACTTTTCCATTAAGAATGCATTAGAATGCAAACTGATCCGTTTTGGACAGCTTGTGAGAGCCCGGAATGGATCTCGCAAACGCAAAGCCAAAACACCAGTGTGAAAGTAGACTTACTAGAGATTGGTTGTTGATCCAGGGAGTTATTCTGTTTGCCTGATTTGGAGTCGGGAGAGAATTTATTTCCCTTAAAATGAGGAAAATTGGGTTCTACCTTATTGGATCAACTTTCAGGAGAACAGTCTGACCTGGATGGACAGATGTCATTTTTCAGCCTTACAAACTATGTTACAATGTAGGAAGAGTGTGATGACCACATCTGATCACATATTTGTGGTTATTTTCTGTACTAATGGCCGAATGAACAAACTGTACATTGTCTTTAGTTTGGCATACTTACTACTTGATACGTCCTGCCAGATGCTGTCTCTGTGGTCCTCTGTGTCACTTGTAGGGATGCAGGGCGGCGCGTGCATAGAGTGCATGCCATTCCGGTCAGCAGCAGGACTTGGACACCACCGGTCAAGAGAATTGGTTGGTCGGCCAATCAGGAGGTTTGGTTAGTGGATCAGTTCAGGGACCTTACCAATCAGTGCGCCCTGCACTTTGTTTGAACCTGCTCAGTACAATCTCTTGTTTTCTGGACCCTGATGTGAATTGACAGTGATATTTTGCTCCCATTTTTTTGACCAGGCCACTCTCTGGAATAACCTTTCCTGATCTATGTTATTAATAACTTTGGGCTGTCTGAATACCCATTTGCCTGCCATCCTATTTCAGCTCAATCTAGATTTTGGCCCTGCTCCATCTCAGTATTTGGAGTTCACTGGCTTTGGCATTTTCTCTGCTGCTTTCCGGTCTTTCACATTGTTCTTTAAAAACAATGGGCTGATCAAGGTGAAGAGGACTCCAAAGTGAGAGATGTTCTCTATAGCTGGTCTGAACGGGATACCCTCTTCTACTAACTGAGAATTCCTTTATAGGATATATAAAGATTCTTCAGCTAGCCCTCCCTTTTATGTTATCGGTTCCCTAGCTATTAGTGGTAGACGTGGTACTTTGTAATGTTAAATACCACATCACATCCCTTATGACCAATTATCTTTGAGAAGCTATACCCTTTTTGCATGGTATGTGGATTAGGAATGCTTCTTTTACTTTTGTCAGTTCTTATGCCATAGCTTAACGATTCCTAGCTTTAAGTGTAAGACCTGGGAATTTTAACTACAAAGCACCAATCTTTTTTCATTGTTCCTCAAAGAATATATATGATATATTATAAATGGAAAATTATTGGTAGACCAGTGTTGGGTGGCAGCAGACCTCATGGTGGGTGGACCGTTTTTGGGTGGCCTGGACATGCTCATCTTGCAGAAAAGCCGCAAGCTTGCCAGAGTGGACGAGAGTTAAGGAAATGGTCCCATAGTCTATAATGTGGACTGACCACCAGCCACCTGCTGCAGGGACATGACATTAAATGTAATATGTGGCCTTCATTTGCAGTAAGGTGCCACTTAGCATGCCCCATCATGCATTCGGTTGCAGTAGACCAGTGTCCATGATGCTGGACACATGCTACAGTGGGGCAAAAAAGTGTTTAGTCAGCCACCAATTGTGCAAGTTCTCCCACTTAAAAAGATGAGAGAGGCCTGTAATTTGCATCATAGGTACACTTCAACTATGAGAGACAGAATAGGGGGAAAGAATACAGGAAATCACATTGTAGTATTTCAAAAGAATTAATTGGTAAATTCCTTGGTAAAATAAGTATTTGGTAAACTGCAAACAAGCAAGATTTCTAGCTCGCAGACCTGTAACTTCTTCTTTAAGAGGCTCCTCTGTCCTCCACTCATTACCTGTATGTATGTATGTATGTATGTATGGAACCTGTTTGAACTTGTTATCAGTATTAAAGACACCTGTCCACAACCTTAAACAGTCACACTCCAAACTCCACTATGGCCAAGACAAAAGAGCTGTCGAAGGACACCAGAAACAAAATTGTAGATCTGCACCAGGCTGGGAAGACTGAATCTGCAATAGGCAAGCAGCTTGGTGTGAAGAAATCAACTGTGGGAGCAATTATTAGAAAATGGAAGACATACAAGACGACTGATAATCTCCCTTGATCTGGGGCTCCACCAAGATCTCACCCCGTGGGGTCAAAATGATCACAAGAACGGTGAGTAAAAATCCCAGAACCACACGGGGGGACCTAGTGAATGACCTGCAGAGAGCTGGGACCAAAGTAACAAAGGCTACCATCAGTAACACCCTACCCTGCCAGGGACTCAAATCCTGCAGTGCCAGACGTGTTCCTCTGCTTAAGCCAGTACATGTCCGGGCCCGTCTGAAGTTTGCTAGAGAGCATTTGGATGATCCAGAAGAGGATTGGAAGAATGTCATATGGTCAGATTGGTAAAAACTCAACTCATCGTGTTTGGAGGAGAAAAAATGCTGAGTTGCATCCAAAGAACACCATACCTACTGTGAAGCATGGGGGTGGAAACATCATGCTTTGGGTCTGTTTTTCTGCAAAGGGACCAGGACGACTGATCCGTGTGAAGGAAAGAATGAATGGGGCCATATATTGTGAGATTTTGAGTGAAAACCTCCTTCCATCAGCAAGGGCATTGAAGATGAAACGTGGCTGGGTCTTTCAGCATGACAATGATCCCAAACACACCGCTCGGGCAACGAAGGAGTGGCTTCGTAAGAAGCATTTCAAGGTCCTAGAGTGGCCTAACCAGTCTCCAGATCTCAACCCCATAGAAAACCTTTTGGAGGGAGTTGAAAGTCTGTGTTGTCCAGCGACAGCCCCAAAACATCACTGCTCTAGAGGAGATCTGCATGGAGGAATGGGCCAAAATACCAGCAACAGTGTGTGAAAACCTTGTGAAGACTTACAGAAAATGTTTGACCTCTGTCATTGCCAACAAAGGGTATATAACAAAGTATTGAGATTCACTTTTGTTATTGACCAAATACTTATTTTCCACCATAATTTGCAAATAAATTCTTTAAAAATCAGACAATGTGATTTTCTGGATTTTGTTTTTCTCATTATGTCTCTCATAGTTGAGGTATACCTATGATGAAAATTACAGGCCTCTCTCATCTTTTTAAGTGGGAGAACTTGCACAATTGGTGGCTGACTAAATTCTTTTTGGCCCCACTGTATATCACTGGTCGATGGGTCTTAGTAGGGCACGTGACAACTGAGACTATTAATTGGCTGCAGCAGTCATGTGCCACCTGCTTAGAAACAAAGACCAGGCAGATGGCTGGAGCGTCTACACTGGATCAGCATGGGACTAGAGAAGTGAGTATTGTTTTTGATATTTTATAACATTTGTTTTTCTGTTTCTATGGTTGATTAATATTGAATGCCACTAGTTCCTAATGCAGTGTCATGCCGTAACAATGAGGTATGGAATAATTTTAAAGAGCCATTTTAGTAACGTTAACTGGCAGTGTAAATGACTTTCCCAATATTCAGTGTATTCCTTACCTTTTATAGACAAGGCTTTCCCAGGCAGAATGCAGCAGCTGTTAATGTGTGTATGATTATCACCGACTACTGAAATGTGGTCTACATAAATAATATGACCAGCTCTGCTCTGAGTCACCATGCTACGACTGAAATACTGGATGAGTGTTGTACTCGAGCCAAGAGTACACACCATGCTAATGATGTGTCGAGAGAAAATCTCCTGTCTAATGCAGTCTAGATACCATAGTAATCTTAATATACCGTCTCGATTTATTAAAGGTTTGGATCTAAAATGCCTGTCCCCAACACGTCCTAACCCTATGGGCATGTTCAGATGGATGATTGGGTCTGCGATAAAATCTGCTGCGTATCCGGTGGCAGAAACGGCTGCGCTGTGCGGTGGGTTCTGCCGGTGGTTTTCATGCAGACCCACTCTAGGTTTACCTCCATTGAATGGAGCTAAACCTCGAGGAGGCTCCTGCTGCGGCTTTGCGAGGGATCTGTGTGGTAACCATGCCAAGAATGGATGTGTACATTCTTGGCATGGTCTTGAAAACCGGGTAGTAAAAACCCTTGGTTGCATGAACTGCAGCATGGCCTCCCATTGAAAACAATGGGAGATAGTTTTACCACAGAATCGACTCAGTTTTTGGCATTGAATATGCACAGAAACCTGCACCCAAAATCTTCTGTCTGTACATACCCTCTATATAGAATCTTCATTGAAATGTTTTATGCAGTGAAATCTCTATCCACAGCATTGTCTGCATCCAATTTAACCCATTCATCAGCAAGCCAATTTTGTCATGGACATTCTTGTCTTTTCTTTTCTGCCTTCCAAGAGTCATAACTTTTTTATTTTTCATTGAGCTGCATGGGCTTTTTTTTTTTTGTTGCAAGATGTATTGTATTTTTAGTGGCATCATTTAATCTTCCATATGATGTATTGCGCAATTATTTGCGGGGTGGATTTGTTCCGCTATTGTACTTTTGTTTTATGGCATTCACTACGCAGTAGAAAAATTGTTAAAAAAAGAGATTTGTGTCGCGATGTTCTGTTACCCATAACTATTTTATTTTTCTTTAAGTGGAGCTGTATGGGGGCTAATTTTTTTTTGTAGGGTGAGCTGTAGTTTTTATTAGCGACAATCTAACTACTTCGGTGAGTGCCGCGAACTTTGTTTCCTTTCTCTACATGCATCGTACATTGTTGATTCTCACTCTGTCACGCTGAGCAACCACTGACGAAGTACGTCTATACCACAGCAACCGGCTCCTTGCAAAACCTTGGGGCTGCATATCAGTGAAGGCAGTGCCGCCGTACTCATTTCCCTAATTTGCCAACTAGTTTTTATTAGTACCATATTAGTAATGATCATTTTTTTTCCAATGTTTTGGGGAGACTAGGTGACCAATAAATGGCAATCCTGGCAGTGGAAGTTTTTTTGGTGTTAACTGTGCAAGGTAATGTCATATTTTTATTTTTTGCACATATTCAAACATAGCATTACCAATAAAGTTTGTTTAATTTTTTGTGTTTTTATTATTTTTTAAAAACATTGTTTAAGCTTTTTTGAAACCAGCGTTCACCTCGATCTCTTTCACAATACACTTCTGCCAGGGTGTAACAGGAGCCTAGGCAGGCCTTCTCAACACCCCCAGCTGTGATGACAACTGCTTGGCATCCCACAGTTGTGTCATAAGGGACCTTTCAATGACAGAGGGAGCCCCCTCCCTCTAACTGCTCAGATGCCGTGGTCGTTGTTGACTGCAGGATAAGAGGGGTTAAATGCCCTGAAAGAGATTATTGCCAATCCCAGTGTCCACGGTCCCTCCCATGACAGAGGTGAGAAGATCTGAGAGGCTGGCGGTACGTGAGGGTATCCGACAGTCTCTCTGTTATCATCTTTGCAGTGTTGTTGTTTGGTAATGATCACACCTCTTGTCAGGTGCAGCTTGTGGTCATTACTAAGGCTCTATTCAGTTCTGACTCTCTGCTTACCATGCGGTTGATATTTCCTGCTGGAGTTGGTTGAGCTGGTGTGTTGCTTCCTTTGGATCTCCTGCTCCTCCATTCTTCTTTAAGCTAAGTGCATTTTGTTTTGCATTTGTTATTCGCTTGTGTGTGTTGTTGTATAGGCCTCAGGGAGACGCTGGTTCCTTCATCTGTGGAGGAACCAGTAGTCTCATTCCCTGCCACCACTCCTAGGGCCTTCCAGGGTTTCCAGGGCTAAGGTTCCGGTGTATTAGTATTTCCACCTTCAGGGTCTACTAATACTGGCAGGAGTCAGGGAGATGTCTAGGGATTCCTAGGAGGTCACCATCCCTCTCCCTTAGTTTGAGGCTAGACTCCGTCTATTCCTTCTGTGTGTTATCTGGTGTTATCCTCTCCCAATTACCCGTGACACCGAGCCCATGCAGCTCATGAGCTAGCTCTATGCATCCCTTATGTACTTGTCATGTATATACACGTCAAGGTGCTAAAGGGGTTAAGCCAGTCAGGATCTACAGTGCCTTGCAAAAGTATTCACCCCCTTGACTTTTTTCGTATTTTGTTACATTACAGCCTTAAATTCAATGTTTTGTTATTCTGAATTTTATGTGATGGATCAGAACACAATAGTCTAAGTTGGTGAAGTGGAATGAGAAAGATATATATATATATATATATATATATATATATATATATATATATATATATATAAATAAAACTATATTGTTTAGAAATAGAAAACAGAAAATTGGCATGTGTGTATGTATTCACCCCCTTTGTTAGGAAGCCCATAAAAAGCTCTGGTGCAACCAATTACCTTCAGAAGTCACATAATTAATGAAATGATGTCCACCTATGTGCAATCTAAGTGCCACATGATCTGTCATAACATATACACACCTTTGTTGAAAGGCCCCAGAGGCTGCAACACCTAAGCAAGAGGCATCACTAACCAAAGACTGCCATGAAGACCAAGGAACTCTCCAAACAAGTAAGGGACAATGTTGTTGAGAAGTACAAGTCAGGGTTGGGTTATAAAAAAAAATATCCAAATGATCCCCAGGAGCACCATAAAATCTATCATAACCAAATGTAAAGAACATGGCACAACAGCAAACCTGCCAAGAGACGGCCGCCCACCAAAACCCACGGACCGGGCAAGGAGGACATTATTAAGAGGCAGCATAGAGACCCAAGGTAACCCTGGAGGAGCTGCAGAGTTCCACAGCAGAGACTGGAGTATCTGTACATAGGACGACAGTGAGCCGTACACTCCATAGAGTTGGGCTTTATGGCAGAGTGGCCAGAAGAAAGCCATTACTTTCAGCTAAAAACAAAAAGGCGCGTTGAGTTTGCGAAAAGGTATGTGGGAGACTCCCAAAATGTATGGAGGAAGGTGCTCAGGTCTGATGAGAATAAATTGAACTTTTTGTCCCTCAAAGAAAACGCTATGTCTGGAGCAAATCCAACACATCACATCACCCAAAGAACACCATCCCCACAGTGAAACATGGTGGTGGCAGCATCATGCTGTGGGGATGGGACTGGGAAACTGGTCAGAGTTGAGGCAAAGATGGATGGTGCTAAATACAGGGATATTCTTGAGCAAAACCTGTACCACTCTGTGCGTGATTTGAGGCTAGGACGGAGGTTTCAACTTCCAGCAGGACAATGACCCCAAAACACACTGCTTAAGCAACACTTGAGTGGTCTAAGGGAAACATGTAAAATGTGTTGGAATGGCCCTAGTCAAAGCCCAGATGTCAATCCAATAGAAAATGTGGTCAGACTTAAAGATTGCTGTTCACAAGCGCAAACCATCCAACTTGAAGGAGCTGGAGCAGTTTTGCAAGGAGGAATGGGCAAAATCCCAGTGGTAAGGTGTGCAGGGTCATAGAGACTTATCCAAAGCGACTTGGAGCTGTGATTGCCGCAAAAGGTGGTTCTACAAAGTATTGACTTTAGGGGGGGTTAATAGTTATGCATATTGACTTTTTCTGTTATTTCATCCTATTTGTTGTTTGTTTCACAATAAAAAATAAAAAACATCTTCAAAGTTGTGGGCATGTTCTATAAATTAAATGATGCAAATCCTCAAACAATCCATGTTATTTCCAGGTTGTGAGGCAACAGAATACGAAAAAAGTCAAGGGGGGTGCATACCTTTTGCAAGGCACTTTACATAC
This sequence comes from Bufo bufo, assembly GCF_905171765.1. Lineage (NCBI taxonomy): Eukaryota > Metazoa > Chordata > Amphibia > Anura > Bufonidae > Bufo > Bufo bufo. The sequence continues at coordinate 127,149,245 of NC_053394.1, forward strand.
ACATTTGCCTTTCTGGGACCAACATATTAATGACATATCCATAGAATAGGACCGGGTCCTAATAGATCATCAATATCAGATCATTGGGGGTCCAACACCTAGCACCTCTGCCGATCAGCTGTTACTGACAGCTCTGGTTCCAGAAGTAAAGACCATACACCTTAAACTTTCTAGTGGCCGTTCTTGGGTACTGTAGGTCAGCTTCCCCATGATCGATACTGATGACCTATTGTATGGATCATCCATCAATGCGTTAATCAAGATGTTGTATTGCATTTATTAATCTCAGTTATCGTAATGGTCGGCAATATACAATTGTTTTGATGTTTAGAATGACCTTGATAACAATCCGAATTGAGTAAGTGGTTTGTCTCAAGAAGACAACCCTATTTCAATGGAAGCTAGCCTGGCGAGGGGCTGATAGCTGCAGATCAGATTTTAAAGCCCCCCAGTGATCTGCTGTTGTTGCCAGGAAAACTAAATGCATTTGCCCTACAGCAGCCACCACGTATTAAATGCATGGATCAGTTCTACCAGAATGAGATGCTCTTTGTGCCATGTGTATATTCTGTAAATACAAATCTGTTACTTGTATACTTAATGTAGAATTACAGGTTGTCAGGTAGCCTGAAATATCCCCATAAGCTGCAATTAATCCTCAAATATCACCATGTAGAGTTACAGCCCTTGCTAAGAATATAGAATCTTCTACGGTATTTTGTGTATGCGGCGCTTATGAAATCTAATAATCCTGAAAGTGTAGGTTTACCTTTTGAACACTATATAACAATGTCCTTATGGATATAAACCGTTTAGAAAATTCAGAAACTTTGTGAATACTTTGCTTTACTTTCTGATGCATTTTTAGTTGATCGGATGCGGAACCATTCATTTCAACGGGGCCGCCAAAAATTAAGACTGCTGTCCGCATCCGTATATACACAATGCCGCAGCCCAGCAAAAATAAGATAAGGATAGGATATTTCTATTGAAGGGAAAAAGAAAATGATGGTCGTGTGCTTGAGGGATAAGAGGTTTCAACAACAGACAGCAAAATTGTAGGTCTTGATCAGTGGTTTTCAGGCTGTGTCTTGGGGGCTACATGAGACCCGTGAGTGCGTTTTGTACTTCCACCAATCATTGGGACAGGATATACTAGTCTTTGTCCAAATTGTTGATAAAGACATAATCATCAAAAGTTGTAGGCAAAACTGCTATACTTAGTACTTGCCTGCGGGAGCAGTCTGTGACAGGTCCTCTCTCTTTGGTGAGCTTTGAATACCTGTGGTGGGAGTCAATCTCTATGACCCACATGTATCAAAGCGGTTGTCTCATTTGGACATCTATGGCATATCCACGGGATATGTGTGTAAGGCAAGCTTTAGGTACCAGAAGTAGACACACTTCTGGTTTGACAAGTCCCCAGGATATTCTCCTTATTATATCGGAAGTGGCCTTTTGGTGCACATGTTAAAAGTGTTTTATATTCCATTTGAATCATGTGAACTCCTCGGATGGGAGTTGCCCTCAAGTATTTTGGAACCCGACTAAAAAAAGTCATCAGAAACCCCAGCTTCTATTTTAGAAAACCAAGAGACCGTGCTAAGTCTGTCCTGAGAATGTGCAAGTCATTTTCTATTAACTGGTGCCTTAAGTAAAGCTTTTGAAACCTGAAACCAACCTTTTTTACAGAAACATTTTGGCGTATAAGTATATAGATATATTTTTGGCTTAATATGTCCACATATTCCTTATCGCCCAGATTTCTGAATGTTAAGGCCTCATGCACACGGCGTTGTGCAGCCGTTACTTGCATTGGGGAAAGCAATTTGCGGTGCCCAATGTACGGGCAACATCCGTACGGTGGCCGGGACGGATTGAGACCCAGTCAACTTGAATGGGTCCGTGATCCGTCCGCATTGTAAAAAAAAATAACATGTTCTATTTTTTTGCGGTGCGGAGGCACAGACAGAAACACCACGGAAGCACTCCGTAGTGCTTCCATGGGGTTCCGTGCCTCCGTTCCGCACTGCAGCTCCGGATTGCAAATCCATTCAGGTCCGTGATGCAGGGAGCACATGTCCGGTGCCCGCATATTGCAGACCCTCTGTTTGCGGGCCGCAATACAGCCACGGCCGGGCAACGACCGTGTACATGAAGCCTAAGGGTGTGGTTTCTGTAACAGCAACGTTAAATTAAGGCCGAATCAAGAGGTCAGAATGCCCTAAAAGACCTGTATGACTCTGAGGTTTCCTAGGGCTGTAGCCAACCACTTTCAAGCCCTTGAACGCTAAGAAGGCTTTAGTAATGTCAGGGTGAAAGTGACATAAACGGATAGACAAACTGATAGTAGCCGGTGGTAACAAACAGCCGGTTTAAAAACATACTGCATTGTTGGATTTTTTTTAAATTAAAGGGAATGTATCATCAGAAAATGACTTATTGTGTAAATAACATATTTTTTAAGAATTTTTGATCTTATTAATTTTACATGCCAATATCTATATTTAAACAAAAAACATAAAATCCTGCAGTTTTCGACCTGGCTATTAAGCCTAATAACAAGTGCCACTTGGTCTGTACAGATGACTTTTCTGAAGTTTATCTGCTTGTATGTCATTGTATTCCTGCCTGTAATGATATACCCCTCTGTGTATAGATAAGATGGGACCCGCCATTCACAATAAGTGATTGTCAGAGCTTATCTATCCTTTCCTTGTACAATGATCTCTGCACAGGTCACAGAGCATGCCTAGACAACTCTCCCATACAAGTCAATGAGATCCCCTCCTGACCATTGCGTCTATGGCCAAGCAGTTTTCTTTATGCTGTTAAGAAAAGCTCAGGCAAGATGGCTGCCCCCATAATCATATTCAGGAAAGAGAATAAATAAATCTGCAATCAGAAAATAGAAACCGATTAGAAAAAAAGGATTTCTCCTGCCATCTGGTTTTAACTGGCAAATACAATTTTTGGTGAAACATTTCCTTGAAATACATAGGGGTGATTTATTATGAGGGGAATATTTTAAATCTATTTTTCTTGAGTCTATGTTGGTGTACTTTATGCCAGATTTATCAAATGTCTCATGTAGGGCTGAAACGATTACTCGATTGGATCAAGTAATTCGACACAAAAGAATCCTCTGCAAATTTTTTGCATCGAAGATTCGTTTGTGTCATGTGACCATGGAGCGGGAGTGAAACGCTTGCTATTACTCTCGCTCCATGGTCTCCCGCTGGCCCGCAATACTCACCTTTCCAGCAGCGGGGCCTCCGGACACTCCACAGCACATCCATGGTCCCGCACTGCACTGACCCCCTGACTTACGCACGCCGTGACCTGACACGCTGTGTGACGTCAGACGCAGAGCAGCGCGGAACGATGGAGTTTCGGCGGCGCCCCTGCTGGAAAGGTAAGTTGATGCAACCAATGACGCTGTGCACTCTGGGTGTCAGGAGGAGCGGGGGGAGGGGGAGAGAGCTGCTGGCACAAGGTGGGGAGAGAGCTGTTGGCTTAAGGTGGGGGGGAGAGCTTATGGCTCTGGGGTGGGAAGAGCTGATGGCTCTGGGATGAGGGAGAGCTGATGGCTCTGGGGTGGGGGAGAGCTGATGGCTCTGGGGTGGGGGAGAGCTGATGGCTCTGGGGTGGGGGAGAGCTGATGGCTCTGGGGTGGGGGAGAGCTGATGGCTCTGGGGTGGGGGAGAGCTGATGGCTCTGGGGTGGGGGAGAGCTGATGGCTCTGGGGTGGGGGAGAGCTGATGGCTCTGGGGGGGGGGAGAGCTGATGGCTCTGGGGGGGGAGAGTGAAGGCACTGGGGCGGGGGAGAGTTGAAGGCACTGGGGCAGTGGAGCTGATGGCACTGGGGCGGGAGAGAGCTGAAGGTACTGGGGGAACGGAGCTGATGGCACTGGGGGATAGTGGAGCTGATGGCACTAGGGGGAACTGAAGCACTTGGGCTGATCACACAGGGGGGAACGAAGGGTGTTGGGGACTGATGGCAGGGGGGCTGATGAGTATTTCTAAAGTAAAACAGTCTATTAATTTCCTTTTAGAATACTTGATTAATCGTGAAAAATAATTGATAGAATACTCGATTACTGAAATAATCGTTTACTGCAGCCCTAGTCTCATGTAAATTAGTCTTGTCCTCAAACCTAACACTTTTGTCTAGAAGTCTCAATGATAAATCTGGAGTGAAACTCGTTAACATAGCTAACTTTCCCACCCTTTTTCAAAACTGGAGTGAGTGGTGTAAAATTGCAAAAAGTCGCAAAATTTTTGTGCAAGTTAGTGCAAAAAGTCACAAAAGCCCTAATTTGCGACTTTTTGAAGCCAGAATTCTGGGGTGAAGGCATGATAAATCCTGGCCATAGTCCTAAAATTATCCTTGTCTTTTGGCAGATGCCTTCTAACCTATAAAATGGTGGCCACTATTTTGAAAGATTTGTGGAAATCAAATCGCTAAAGATTCGGATTTGGCTGGAATACAAATTTTTGGGAAATTCAACATGTATTTGATTAATTTAGAATCAATTCACTCATCTCTGACAGCGACAAAATGCATCAAATTTGTATATACAGTATGCCATAGTTTTTATATATGTTCCCCACTTTAGTGTCAAATATTGAACAGAGATATTTTACTCATATAAATCCATGAACTACAGTAAACCCTGAAAAAAACATACAACTAACAGACTCTGGTATACATGTTTTTCTAAAACAGGGGTGGGGAAACTTCGTGGCCTGCAGGATCATTTCATATGGCCCCCAGCTCCCTGCCAGAGCATACTGTATTTTTCGGACTATAAGGCCTCTTTCACACGACCGTTGTGTGCACCCGTGGCCGTTGTGCCGTTTTCCATTTTTTTTCGCGGACCCCATGACTTTTAATGGGTCCGTGGAAAAAACGGAAAATGCACCGTTTTGCAGCCGCATCCGAGATCCGTGTTTCCTGGCCGTGAAAAAAATATGACCTGTCCTATTTTTTTCACGGCCAACGGTTCACGGACCCATTCAAGTCAATGGGTCCGTGAAAGAACACGGATGCACACAAGATTGGCATCCGTGTCCGTGATCCGTGGCCGTAGGTTACTTTTTATACAGACGGATCCGAAGATCCGTCTGCATAAAAGCTTTTTCATAGCTGAGTTTTCACTTCGTGAAAACTCAGAACCGACAGTATATTCTAACACAGAAGCGTTCCCATGGTGATGGGGACGCTTCTAGTTAGAATACACTACAAACTGTGTACAAGACTGCCCCCTGCTGCCTGCAGCACCCGATCTCTTACAGGGGGCCGTGATCAGCACAATTAACCCCTTCAGGTGCGGCACCTGAATGGGTTAATTGTACTATCATATCCCCCTGTAAGAGATCAGGGCTGCCAGGCAGCAGGGGGCAGACCCTCCCCCCCTCCCCAGTTTGAATATCATTGGTGGCCAGTGCGACCCCCCCCCCCCCCTCTATTGTAATAATAGGTTGGTGGCCAGTGCGGCCCCCCCCCCCCCTCCCTCTATTGTAATTATTCGTTGGTGGCACAGTGTGCGCCCCCCCCCCCCCCTCCCTCCCTCTATTGTAATAATTTGTTGGTGGCACAGTGTGCGCCCTCCATCGGCCCCCCCTCCCTCTATAGCATTAACAACATTGTTAGCCAGTGTGCGGCCTCCCATCTCCCCCCCCCCCATCATTGGTGGCAGCGGAGTTCCGATCGGAGTCCCAGTTTAATCGCTGGGGCTCCGATCGGTAACCATGGCAACCAGGACGCTACTACAGTCCTGGTTGCCATGGTTACTTAGCAATAGTACAATAGTAGAAGATTCATACTTACCTGCTGCTGGCTGCTGCTGCGATGTTCGTGTCCGGCCGGGAGCTCCACCTACTGGTAAGTGACAGGGTCTGTGCGGCGCATTGCTAAATGAACTGTCACTTACCAGTAGGAGGAGCTCCCGGCTGGACACGAAAATCGCAGCTCCCAGGTAAGTATGAATCTTTTACTATTGTACTATTGCTAGTAACCCGCTGCCACCAATGATCGGGGGGGGGGGGATGGGAGGCTGCACACTGGCCACCAATGTTGTTAATGCTATAGAGGGAGGGGGGGCCGATGGGGGGCGCACACTGTGCCACCAACGATTTATTACAATAGAGGGAGGAAGGGGGAGGGGGGGGCGCACACTGTGCCACCAACGATTTATTACAATAGAGGGAGGAAGGGGAGGGGGCGCACACTGTGCCACCAACGAATTATTACAATAGAGGGAGAAAGGGGGGGGGCCGCACTGGCCACCAATGATATTCAAACTGGGGAGGGGGGGGGGCTGCCCCCTGCTGCCTGGCAGCCCTGATCTCTTACAGGGGGATATGATAGTACAATTAACCCCTTCAGGTGCGGCACCTGAGGGGTTAATTGTGCTGATCACGGCCCCCTGTAAGAGATCGGATACTGCTAGGCAGCAGGGGCAGTCATGTACACAGTTTGTAGTATATTCTAACTAGAAGCGTCCCCATCACCATGGGAACGCCTCTGTGTTAGAATATACTGTCGGAAATGAGGTTTCACGATCTAACTCATATCCGACAGTATATTCTAACATAGAGGCGTTCCCATGGTGATGGGGACGCTTCAAGTTAAAATATACCATCGGATTGGAGAAAACTCCGATCCGATGGTATAAAAGGGACTCCAGACTTTACATTGAAAGTCAATGGGGACGGATCCGTTTGAAATGGCACCATATTGTGTCAACGTCAAACGGATCCGTCCCCATTGACTTGCATTGTAATTCAGGACGGATCCGTTTGGCTCCGCACGGCCAGGCGGACACCAAAACGACTTTTTTTTCATGTCCGAGGATCCTCCAAAAATCAAGGAAGACCCACGGACGAAAAAAACGGTCACGGATCACGGAAAAAACGGGACCCCGTTTTGCGGACCGTGAAATATACTGTCGTGTGCAATAAGCCTAAGACGCATGTTTTTTCCTAAAAATCGGGTGGGGGGGGGGGGGGGAAGGGGGAAGTGCCAGTGTGTCTTATAGTCCGAATGCTTATGCCCGCTTCCATTATGGAAGCGGTCATTAGCATGCAGGAGGCACAGGAAGGTGAGGGCAGCGCTGCTCTGGCTGTACTCTCCTTTCCTAGTCTTCTTCCAAGCCCTCTTCTGTGTCCTGACACATAGTGTCAGGATGTAGTGCACATAAGCACGCACTGTGACCTGACGCTGTGCGCTGTCAGGTCGCAGTACACAGCGGGACCCAGAAGAAGCGAGGTGGGGAGTCCTGGATCTGCACCTCTGGAGCAAGCTAGGTAAGTTTGTTTGTTTATTTATTTATTTATTTATTTATTTTGAAACGTCTGATCTGAGGCTGATGGGGTCTGGGGGGTCCAATGTAAGGCTTATTGGGGCTGGAAGGGTTCCGATCTGAGACTGATTGGATTTGATCTGGGGGTCAGATCTGAGACTGATGTGGTCTGGGGGGTCCGATCTGAGACTGATTAGATCTGATCTGGGAGTCTGATGGGGGCTGGGTCCGATGGGAGTTTGTGGGGTCGATCTGAGGCTGATTGGGGGGGGCGGGGTCTGAGTTTGAAGAAGCTTGGGTTTCTGATGGGAGGTGGATCTAAGGCTGATGGAGGTTGGGGGTCTAATTTGGGGCTCTGATCTAATTATATGTTTGATAGCAGTCTAATTTTTAAGTTGAGGATTTTGTATGGCCTGTGAACAATGTTACAAATATCCAAATGACCCGTGGCAGCAAAAATGTTCCCTACCCCTGCTCTAAAACTACAAAACATGGATTGAGGCTTTCTGTTGAAGATTCCTGATAATACACTTTTCTTATTTTCCATTGTTATTGTCCATATTCACTAATTGGAAGGAACAGTAAGCTGATTGATACATGACAATTAAAATGTGTTACATTTTATTCCACATAGAAAACGTCTTTGACCTCTGAGAAAGCTGATCTGGTGGCAGTGTGCAGATGCCAGACTCAGTAACTGTTTTGCAATGGTTGGCGGGGTGTGCCTAATAGACTGGAAAACTTGAGACTGCTCTGGATCACTGCTTACTCCACCTGGAATTAGAAACTTGTCCATGTTCCAGCTATTGTGCCTCAAGAACAAAGCGTGTCATACATTTGAAAATGACTATTGATTTTTAAAGCTAGTTGATGAGCATTACAGAAAAGGGATAGTTTGTACTAAAATATTCATACTGATATAATTGTCTCTATGAAATATTCAGCCATTGATGGCTTATAATTAGTGTTCTGAGCGAATCGAGCTTCGGATCCTAGATCCGAAGCCGATTTGCTCCAAACTTTGTTTTAATGCTGTAAGGAGACCCGTTTCCGTACAGCATTAAAATGTATGGGCTCCGGCGAGGTGAACAGAGTTATCACCGAAGTCTCGCAAGACTTTGGTGAATATCTTCGGCCATCGATCTGTAAACTTTTAAACCATTTTAAAACGTTGATCCAAAGTCGGCTTCAGTACTGGCTGGTACCTCGGAACCAAAGCCGATTTTTGATCTATGTTTTAACATGGTTTTAAAGTTTAAAAATAAAATCCTGCAGTTATTGATAACGAATTTGCCTCGCCGGAGCCCATACATTTAAATACTGTACGGAGACGAATCTCAATACAGCATTCGAATGAAGTTTTGAACGAATCTACTACGGATCTAGGATCCCAAGCTCAATTTGCTTAACACTACTTATAATGGTTTAAAGCAGTAAAATAAACCATGCTGACCTCACTAGTCCCCTACCACTCTTATTCCAACACTTACAAGTTCTCTGCTGGTCTCTACTTCCTGGTTTCTCTTGGCACACAGGAAATTACCATGCCGCTAATCGCTGGCCACAGCAGTGACCCTCCTCAGCCAGTGATTGGCTGAGTGATTTATTTCCTGTGTGTCAAGAGGGATCAGGTATTAGAGACTAGCGGGGGACCAGGAAGCATCAGAATTAGAGGGAGCAGATGACTTATATTTGAATTTTATACCATTTAGAGTTTCTTTTCATTGGCCTGAAAATCCCTTTACATTCATATTTAATTTATAATGATCAAATTCTTTGCTTTGTGTGACTTATAGGGGTTCTTGGACACTGGGGGCATATCACCAGGATATATCCCCAATGTCTAATAGCCCTCAGCTGCCCTCCATTCATTTCTATGGGAGTGCTGAAAAGCTGTTTGGGAATGGTTGGTGATATTAACTTCCTGTTTGTGGCACATTAGTATATGTGAGGGGGGAAACTTTTCAAGATGGGTGGTGACCATGGCGGCCATTTTGAATCCAACTTTAGTTTTTTCAATAGGAAGAGGGTCATGTGACACATCAAACTTATTGGGAATTTCACAAGAAAAACAATGGTGTGCTTGGTTTTAACGTAACTTTATTCTTTCATGAGTTATTTACAAGTTTCTCTTGTTTACAGCCATTGACATGTCGCCGAGGTTAACACGTGAGGAGCGGATAGAAATTGTGTTTATGTCTGGTGAACGCAGTAACCGGGTCATTGCAGCAGATTTCAATGCAAGACACCCTACGAGACCACCCATCTCCCATGCTACAGTTAGCAAACTGCTTGCTAAGTTTCATGAAACTGGTTCAGTGTTGGATTTGCCAAAATGTGGACGCATGAAATCTGTCTCTAATGAAGAGACATCAGTGGCTGTCCTAGCTTCATTCAGCAAGAGCCCACAGTGTAGCACTCGCCGCATGTCACTGGAGAGTGGCATTAGTCGAACATCCCTTCGGCGGATATTAGCTACTCACAAATGGCACCCTTACAAACTTCAGCTACTGCAGCATCTCAACGAGGATGACCCAGATCGGCGCACTGAATTTGCAGAATGGGCAAAACAAAAATTGGAACAGGACCCTCAGTTTACGCAGAAGATTTTGTTCAGTGATGAGGCAAACTTTTATGTGAATGGTGAAGTTAACAAACAAAACCACCGCTATTGGTCTGACACTAACCCACATTATATAGATCCCTCCAAGACTGTTGGAACAAAAAAATTGATGGTATGGTGTGGTATATGGGGTACAAAGATAGTGGGGCCATTCTTCATCAATGGAAACCTCAAGGCCACTGGATATGCGAAATTGCTACATGATGATGTGTTTCCCTCTTTATGCACTGAAGCTGGCACATTCCCTGAGTTTTTCCAGCAAGATGGTCCACCACCACAATTTGGGTGTCAGGTCTGAGCATTCCTAGATGAACAGTTTCCTGGAAAGTGGATTGGTCATTGTGGGCCAGTTGAATGGCCCCCAAGGTCTCCCGATCTGACCCCCTTAGACTTTTTTATCTTTGGGGTCATCTGAAGGCAATTGTCTATGCTGTGAAGATACGAGATGTGCAGCACCTGAAACTACGGATACTGGAAGCCTGTGCTAGTATTTCTCCTGCGGTGTTGCTATCAGTGTGTGAAGAGTGGGGGAAGAGGGTTGCATTGACAATCCAACACAATGGGCAGCACATTGAACACATTTTATAAGTGGTCAGAAACTTGTAAATAACTCATGAAAGAATAAAGTTGCGTTAAAACCAAGCACACCATTGTTTTTCTTGTGAAATTCCCAATAAGTTTGATGTGTCACATGACCCTCTTCCTATTGAAAAAACTAAAGTTGGATTCAAAATGGCCGACTTCAAAATGGCCGCCATGGTCACCACCCATCTTGAAAAGTTTCCCCCCTCACATATACTAATGTACCACAAATAGGAAGTTAATATCACCAACCATTCCCATTTTATTAAGGTGTATCCATATAAATGGCCCACCCTGGAACGGAACAGCTGGCCCTTCATAGAACAGTACTATCCTTGTCCATAATGCCGACAATAATAGGACATGTTCTATTTTTTTGCAGAACGGAAATATGGAAACGGAATGCACACTGAGTACCTTCCGGTTTTTTTTTTCCGGACCCATTGAAGTGAATGGTTCCGCATATGGTCCGCAAAAAAACAGAACGGACACGGAAAGAAAATACGTTTGTGTGCATGAGCCCTGAAGGACCGTTTTATTATTCGTGATCTGTGATATCTCCCCAAGCAGTGCATCATCAGTAATCATCAACTTCGAAGTCCGCAATAGTAATTCATTGCCTTTTTCTGGATCAAGCGGGGATAATGTTTTCATATCTTTTGAGACCAACCGCTATTATATTCAAATTTTTGGTCATCTTAACTAGTGTCCAGTAATGGCTTGTTAAGAATATTATTGAATATTATTTTATTATTTCATCCCCCTTTGATTAGAATAACAACTTTTTTACATTTGGTAAAAAAGCGCAAGGCAAGCGCTTTTGTCCTGATCCAATTATATTGTTCTGCCACTTTCGGGATCACGTGCCGTACATCGTGCACGTGATCCTAGCATGGATTAGAATGACGGATAAAAGCTCTATTGCAAAGCTAGAGGCAGATCCCTTGTCACCCTTTTAATGGAACGGTGAATTGTACATGTGGACTGCTGCTTTATTCAAAGTAACATAGTTTGTAAGGTTAAAAATGTCCGTTGATTTCATCCTGTTTTCCTGCTTAGTTATTACAGAGAATGGCAAAAAACCACATGAGGTCGAAACCAATTTTCTTTCCCAACTCCGAAATTAGAGATCCAGTAAAACTCCCTGGATCGGTGACCCATCTCCAGTAATCTGGATCAGTGAGCCATCTCCAGTAATCTGGATCAGTGAGCCATCTCCAGTAATCTGGATCAGTGGCCCGTGTCGAGTGGTCTGGATCAGTGGCCCGTGTCGAGTGGTCTGGATCAGTGGCCCGTCTCGAGTGGTCTGGATCGGTGACCCGTCTCGAGTGGTCTGGATCGGTAACCCGTCTCGAGTGGTCTGGATCGGTGACCCGTCTCGAGTGGTCTGGATCGTCAATCCATCTTCAGTGATATGGATTGACAACCCAATGCTCGTCTCAATGCTCTTAAGGTGGCTGTACACATTACTTTAACTATTCAAACGGAGAACATGGATCTCCAGCTCTCATTATAGGTGTGGGGGTCTCAACGGTTGGCCCTCACCAATTAGATGCTTATCACATATCTTGTAGCTTGGTTGTTTAGTTTAAATACGGTTTCATATGTTATGTTTGCTATAAACTATAGAAATATTCAGTGTCTGACCAAGGTTCCTTAGTATTTTTTCTTGTGATTTATCCATACAGGCTCTGTTGGACAAAGGTATTCTCTTCTAGAGGCAAACTTCTAGGGCTGAATGCCTCCATGTTGTCCAATGGAGTATGCCAGGATTTTTTTCAGTCCTGTTTGTATCGAATCCAATAGAAAAAAATGCTAGAAGGAGGTACAATATAATGGAAGGCCTTTTATAGTTTCATACTAAATAAATTCTTAATGTGTCCAAAATTGCAAATTTAAATATCCTGAGGTACCAATCAGCAACAGTGGTTTATGTGAATCACATTTGCTACTCCTATAGTATATACACATGCCCATAAAGATTAGGAACATCCTTCTATACTTGGTCATTCTGATATATTGTAGCTTTTGGAAACCCCGGATATTTTTATAGAATTATCACATGTATTATTGTGTATTGTATATTCATGTTTGGAGTCATAGAAGACCATGCCCTTATTCTCTGCACAGGGAATTCTCAGCATTGCTGAATTGTTGACTTTACTAGGGGTCAGAACGTGGCCAAGCAAATCCTGAATTCTAGGAAGTTTTGGTCCGGATAAGAATGATGAAACCTTTCCTTTCTAGATCTTTATTTTGTTCAGTAAATAGAGATGAACTTTATTTAGGGCTGAATAAAAAGCGCCAGTATGATTTCATTTTCAGTTGTCACAAATGATTTTTGGCTTTTAAAATTCAGTTTTGTTCCCTTCATATGAAGTGGGAGAAATTATAAAATGTGACCTGTATTAAGAAATTAATTTAATGCGCCAAAAGTCACCCATATGACTATGTGGATAAATCTACAAAAATATTAAAATATTATAAAGTATGGTGTAATGATGTAATGAAAAAACTCATGACAAAGTAGTCTTTGAACTTAAGATAGATGACCCTTTTTTCACTTGGGCCATAGGGGCATGTTAGGCCTCTTTCCCATCACCGTTTTGTTTTCTGTTCTTCTCATCTGTCAAAAACGGATCCTTTATTTTGAGCATCTGTTGTGCTAAGTTTCCATCCATTTTTTTGTCAGTTCCATCAGAGATGTTTATTGAAGGTAAAAGAAAAAAAAAGTCCTGTATGGAGGACTTTTTCTCCTGACTAAAATAATGGGTCTTTGGCTACTTTCACACTAGCGTTCGGGTGTCCGCTCGTGCGCTCCGTTTGAAGGGGCTCACGAGCGGTCCCGAACGCATCCGTCTGGCCCCAATGCATTCTCAGTGGAGGCGGATCCACTGAGAATGCATCCGCCTGCCAGCGTTCAGCCTCCGCTCCGCTCAGTGAGCGGACACCTGAACGCTGCTTGCAGCGTTCGGGTGTCCGCCTGGCCGTGCGGAGGCGAGCGGATCCGTCCAGACTTATAATGGAAGTCAATGGGGACGGATCCGCTTGAAGATGACACAATATGGCTCAATCTTCAAACGGATCCGTTCCCCGTTGACTTTCAATGTAAAGTCTGAACGGATCCGCTCAGACAACTTTCACACTTAGAAAATTTTCTAAGTTTTAATGCAGACACATCCGTTCTGAACGGATGCGAACGTCTGCATTATCGGAGCGGATCCGTCTGATGAAACATCAGACGGATCCGCTCCGAACGCTAGTGTGAAAGTAGCCTTTGTCGGAAATGACCAAAACTGATGCAAAATTATCACAACTGATTGTCAAAATAAATGATCCATTTTTTTTTTTTATGTATCTTTTCTGACCAAAAGAACAGAAAATAAAACAGTGATGTGAACGTGGCCTTAAGCTGATGGAGGGAACACTGCTTGGAACCTCTAGCTATTAAAGGGAATGTGTCATCAGGAAATGACCTATTGTTTAAAAAATATGTTTAACATAAATGCTTGATTTAAAGACTTTTTGGAGATGCCATTTCTAATTTTCCATGTCACGATATGCATTTTAAAAATCCTTAAATCCTGCAGTTTTTTCACTAACTACTAAGCCAAATAACAGGCACCACTTCTTGGCCTGTACAGATGATCTCTTTACAGACAGGATTACAATGACGGTTAACACAGGATCCATCATTCATTATAAGCGATGGTCACTGCTCGTCGACTCCTTCCCTGTAAGAATGTGAGCATCATGTGTCGACATCAAGAAAACCGTTACCCATTATAGTATGAGTACTACGGTATAGTATGAGTTTTGGCTCTGATCCCTGTTGTGCCTGAGGGTCAGATGACCAGAAGAGTTCACTGCTTATTGCTGCAGCAAGACGTTCCCTCTGACAATTATGTGATCTCTGGCTTGCCCTGAACCCCTTAATCATTATGGACTATGTTCAGTGATGTAGTCTTCTGTGTGTTGAGTGCAGTGATGGGTTTAAACCCAACACACTGAAAAAACAAGCAGGCTATGAGGCACGTGTATCAAATGGTTTACGTTTACGCCACAATTGTGGCCAAAAGAATTTCCAAAATATGGCGCAAACTGTGGGTTGAATTTATCGCCTCCCTACGCCATGGATTTAGCGTTAAGAAGTCACAAAACTTGGTTTTGAAACTTTTTAATTGCCATTGTGACTATATTTAGTTGCAACTGCCATTTTTACTGCACTCTCGCCAGTTTTTTTTTAAAGTGAGCATGGCAAGGGTGGGGTATGGGCGGGGCCATCGGCCCTAGAATATTTATCTGTGAGCTGGAGTAGATTTCAATCTGGCACACGGATTGCCGTAGAAGTCATTTAATCTTTGACGAGACTTGTGCCTTGTCATAAATTCCTGCTCTGGTGACGCAGGGTCCATCAAGAGAGGTTTAGTACATGTTGGTGCCACTTTCAAAATTGGTGGGGCATGGTGGGAGGGTTGTGGCCTCCTGCCTCCCGACAGATTTTCTCATTTACGCCAGAAACAGGAGTAAATGATAATTCAGAACTACACCAGCTCACCATGGTGTAAATTTGAATTTCTTCAACATGGACAGCCATGAGATCCAGTGCCTCACAATAAATTTGGCACATATTATACTACTTTATAGTAAGACTTCATGACTGCAATGCTTATTCTGAAGGTTATATCACTGATCACCACATGAAATCAGTCCTCTTTACTATACCTCTCCACTACACTATTCGCACTATTCTATATTTGTATCCTCGATACAGCCTTGGATGAAAGAGTGCCTGTTAATTTAACCAATTGCTTAGTACTTCTGTATGAGGTTCTTCAGGGGAAACCTTTTCAACAGAGCACCTTGTTCCATTGTATCGTGACAGGTGAGCCACCACATACTCATTCATATCACTGATCCCATTCCATCTCAAGGAGTGGGACAAGGCAGGAAGTCTTTTGGCCGTACTTCATGTGCCCTTCAGGCACAGCAGGGTTCAGCACCAGAACTCATATATTCTATGATCCTGGCACAAATTAGTTGTATCTCTATAGCTGACCAGACAACTGCTTTAACTGGAGCAAAGAGTCACTTCAATTGTGGCATCCATAGAATCTGTGATTTCAGTTCTATGAGAGCCCTGTAATACGGTACTTTACTTCTTCTGTAGGTGCCCGCAGATAAAACGAGAGAGAAGAATAACCAACTGTACCTTCCTTGTAAGGGAAGTACCCTTGACTGGTTATTTAGTCTTCTACTTTATCACTCTTCAATTTGGTAGCGCCAGGAAACAGCCTGAAGGATGCATCCTTGTATGATCTACATACCTGCATTGTTGTTGTGTCTACATTGGTAGAACAACTTTCCTGTATGAGCTTCTTTCCTAACGAATCGCTACTCTCCCTATTGCTATTTGCTTGAGGTCCCATGAAGCACCGGTGCGTTTTGGCTTGTCTCTTATAGCTCCATTAGGAGGGGTTGTCTAACATTCAACTGTTAATGTACTCTATTGTTAGATCAGATCAGGAAAAACACAACGGGGCACATTTATTAAGACCAGTGTTTCAGATGCCGCTCTTAATAAGCCCCTGTGCTGGCAGTGGATCGCCGATTGTAAATGGAAGCCAGCTTCCTTGCTGGAAGAAGTTGCAGATTCTGCCGCAACATGAATCTGCGCCAGATATACGCCACAAAAGTGGTGTATATCTGTTCATAATTGACCCCCAACATGTTTTCATTGAAATCCCTTTAAAATAAAAATAAAAAGCTCCCTGTGTCTAGATATTTCCATTAGGCCTCTTTCACACGAGCGTGGCGGATTGTCTCCGGGTGTGTTCAGTGAAACTCGCACCATTTTGCAAGCAAGTTCAATAAGATTTGTCTGCGATTGCGTTGAGTTGTTCAGTTTTCTGCGCGAGTGCGTTTTGATGCGTTTCGATGCGTTTTTACCACGTGTGATAAAAAAACTAAAGGTTTACAAACAACATCTTAGCTACCATCAGTGAAAAACGCATCGCACCCGCACTTGCTTGCGGATGCAATGCGTTTTTCACGCAGCCCCATTCACTTCTATGGGGCCAAAGCTGCGTGAAAAACGCAGAATATAGAACATGCTGCGATTTTCCTGCAACGCAGAAGTGATGTTTTTCACGCAACGCTCCTGTACACAGACCCATTGAAATGAATGGGTCAGGATTCAGTGCGGGTGCAATACGTTCAAGTCACGCATTGCACCCGCGCGGAAAACTCGCTCGTGTGAAAGGGGCCTAACTGTTGCGTTACTTGTTATGGCACCCCCTAGTCTTCTTTCTCTCTCAGAACATCCACCTAAAATGTGTTCAGTACTGGTTAGAAGAAGCCGCTTCTAGTGTGCTATTTCGTATGGGCTATCCTGCGTAATGGCAAGAACAACTTCAAAACGGAGGCCACAAAAACAAACCTCCCTGTCCTCATTTTAGTGATCGATGGGGGTCCCTGCAGTTGCACCTTTGCCAATCAGACACTTTACCCACTCTCTTAGGGATAATACATTTTTTGTATTGTGGGACAACCCCTTTAAAGACTCTAGAAAAGATCTAGAATACATGGAGTGACTTAAAAATTATATCCAGAAAACATCCACCCATTTTTTTTTTTTTAATTACACAGAATATTTATTGTATAGCTTGTTGGTATTGATGAGTGTTCTTCTAAGGTTTCCTTCCCTCAGGTAGAGTTATTAGTCTTTATCTCCTTTGTAGTTACAAGATCGTGAATGTGCCATCCAACAGAAATCGTGTTCCAGACTTATTATTAGACCTGTCATTGAAAACAGAAGCCATTGAATGTATAGTTAGATACAGTATAATGCACTGGTATTACAGTACTGTGAAAACACAAGGATAAGAGAACTTTGCTCAAGTGATGCCCTCAGACAATACCGCCATTCATATGCTTTTTATAAGATACTTTTATAATGAAACTGTACATTTAATTCAATGAAAACATAAAACTATGTTAAAAATGTAAAACAATTTGTTCATTTTCTGCCAAATATGCAGAGTATGTGCCACCCTCCCTGAGGAAACACATTACACGTTCATGGCACTGGATGTGTTTTTGTGTCTGCGTTTTCGCTGCAAAACCATTGATGTCTGAATTTGTTCCTTTGTGTACCTTACCCTGCCAGCCCAATAAATGTCCTTTCTTCAGAAACCCTCAGCCCTGCCAGGATAAATATAAAAAGAATTCTATGTGGTGTCTGCGGTACATTATGCTTTCTGGCATCTACAGTACATAGCTTTAGGTGGATGACAAGGGACTACATCGCAAACACGACTCGGAACATTAGGACCTAAGTAAGCGTCCTTCTACTTCATCCATAAAACATGGACAGATTGTCTCTGAAGATATTCAATATTTCTTAAGCAGATGTTGATGGGTCACGTTCAGGGCGCACAGTTATTCTGCTCCAAGCTACAAATACAGATGTGCACATTGGTTGCTAAGTTTACAAGTTTCAGTTTGTTAGGTATAGAGTTAGGGGTAGGCGATATAGACGATATGCGATATAAACTATATAAATCTGGCCAACGATAGAGATTTCATTTATATCGCAGATCGCAGTAGAACATGGCATGCGCCGCTCTCGTGAGCCGGCACAGTGGAGAAGGAGAGAGTCCCTCCCTCCCCACTGAGTGCGGCTGCCGCTGACCACCAATGAGAACAGACTAGGAGGAGGAGGGGAGGGACTGTGGCCACTGAGCCACCAATGAGAACAGAGAGGAGGAGGGGAGGGACTGAATACAAACGTAGCCTGCATATGCCGGCCATATCCCATACCCGGCTTCTATTACTGCACACTGTGATCAGCCGCAATTAACCCCTCAGGTCCTGAGGGGTTAATTGCGGCGGATCACGGCGCGCAGTAATAGAGGCCAGGTATGGGATATGGCCAGCATATGCAGGTAGCTACGTTTGTATTCGGGCATATTAACTATATTCATTGGTGGCGCAGTGGCCACAGCCCCTCCCTTCTACTCCCCCTCTTCGAAGTATTACATTAATTGCGGCCCCCCCATCCCCTTCCACACGATTAAATCATTGGTGGCAGTGGCCCCAGGGTGGTAGCTTCTGATCGGAGCCCCAGCAGTGTAATCGCAGGGCTCTGATCGGTTACCATGGCAGCTAGGATGCTACTGAAGCCCTGGCTGCCATATTCGGCTCCTTGCTGCTGTGTGTACTATGCACAGAGCAGCAGGGAGAGTGTGAAGTCCTATTAACCCTAATAGAGCTCTGGCAAGGGATGAAAAGATTCAAGGTTCTAGCCCCTAAGGGGGCGAATAGTTATTAAATAAAAAGTTTAAAAAAAAAAGTTTACCCCCCCGAAATATAGAATATATCGCGATATATATCGCATATCGCACATGCTTAAAATTATATAGCAATATAGATTTTAGGCCATATCGCCCACCCCTATATACAGTTATATCTTACGAATGTGGTATGTTCAATATTACAGCGTAAATGAAGATACACCTAATGCTAGAAAAAGCCAACACAATGCAACGGCACTCTGCAAACGGAGTATGTAAACTAATGCTATATTCACTATATACAATGAATATGAAGTGCACCTAATATCAGGTTCATTAACTTCACTTTATGTAATGTAGCATAAAGTGAAGGCTCCCATACGCAATCAATAGTTGTCGGCCAAATTATCGTTTGGCCAACAGCTATTTTCCCTCGAGTACCTCCTGACTGGTCTTCTATTGGAGTGGTCACCTGAAAGTAAAGGTCAGTATACATAAGATATAGGGAAATTGAAAATCTGTCACAGAAAATTGGACTTTGACAGAGGGATGGACTTTTATGTATTTATTTTAAACATTTATATAGCTCTACTATATTTTAGCATCGGGCTGTCCCCAATGGGGCTCACAATCTAAGTTCCTTATCAGTATGTATTTGGAGTGTGGGAAGAAACCCATAGAGAAAATACATATTCCATGCAGATGTTGTCCTTTGGTTGGATTTATAGGGACCTTAGATTGTGAGCCCCATTGGGGACAGTTGGATGCTAATGTCGGTAAAGGACTGCGATATATAGTAGCGCTATATAACTGAATAAAATAAATAAATTCAAACCCAGGATCCCGGCGCTGCAAGGCACCAGTGCTAACCACTGAGCTTCTAATGGACTTTTAAAGAGGATTCACTATATTTAGCGTTATATAATTGGTGTCAAGTAGATAAAGAGGACCTGTCACCAAAAAATTAAATGCAATCTGAAAGCAGCAAGTTATAGAGCAGGAGATGCCGAGAAGGTTAATAAATAGTTTTGTGAGAAAAGATTCAGTAAACGTATAATTTATACGTTTATATCTTTGCTTTTTCCACCTCCTGTGAACAGCTATCGGTACAGGGAGGAGGTGTTATCAGTGATTGGCAGCTGTCTCCGTATTCACACTTGATGCTATGATATTTTGAAGAGTCATGCAGTAAGGGCTTACACAAACGGACGTATCCATTTTTGCGGTACGGAACCTGAGTCCTCTATGGACAAGAATAGGATGTTCTATTTTTGTGCGGGTGCTACGGAACAGTCAGACTGATACGGACAGCACACGGTGTGCTGTCCGCAACTTTTGCGGCCCCATTTAGGGAGAATGGGTCGGCATCCGATCTGCAAAAAATGTGGATCAGATATCTTTGATTCGGCAGTTTGTTTCTTTTCCACCTTCACTTGAACATAAGAGAGCCTAGCTAGTATATTTTTTCTGAATGGTATAAAAATGAGTGATACCTTACAGATCCCCTGATGCTCTCTACTTCTTGATCCCTCTCAACACTGGAAACATGGCCACTGATCCAGTTACTGGCCGAAGCAGTGACCAACCTCAGACGGTGATTGCTGAGTGGTCATGTTGCCTGTGTCGAGAGGTACCAGGAGGTAGAGACCAGTGAGGGATCAATAAGGTGAATATTACTACCATTCCGAGCCTGTTTTAATTGGTTGGACAACCCCTTTAACGGTCATTACAAGGTGTTAAGATTCTGTTTGTGACTGCTGTAAACTTGAACTTTTCTTGAGTTCTACTGGAATGCCTGTAAATGGATTCCTCATCTGCCATGTGCCATTTATAATACTGATGTGTTTGTATGCATCTGAGATGTGTCTGGGCCCCCCAGGCACCAAGACACGGGTGCAACTTTTACTTCTGTGCTCTCTATAGTTACACCCTTGATGGAAAGTTTTTATAATTGGCACAAAGTAACACTTAGTATATTCTTCTCCTAATTCATGTTCATCGGCTTGAAAGACACACTCAGTGCAGCATGGAAAGCAGTTCAAGGTTTACTTCGAAAGAGCTCATAACAACCTGCATTGTGTTCCAGCCAGATGTGACCCTACAAAGGATCGGCAAGACAGTGCATGATGGTTATCAGGTGTTTCCTACAATGGTAGTGTTCAGAAAAGAGAGATCATTGCTAAAACAGACAAAGCTGACTCATTACATGGCTGGAAATCACTGGCTGTTTAAGTTTGGATAAGAACATCACATGCTCATTCCAAATGCTGTCCTTCACAGTACAACTTCTGATTTCCATTATTTGCAGTTCCTAGCCATTTAGGAAAAAACAGTAGATGAAGCGTATTTCCAGTAATATGTTCAGAATTTCTTCTAGAGGTATGTCTTCCATCACCATGCATGAAAACCATGTAAAGATGCATCACTAGCATCAGGGGTCATGTGGAGTCATGTGGATGTTTTTACCACAGGGTAGAAGTGAAGCAGAGAGAAGGTACGTGTTTCAGCCTACTTGGAAGCCTCAAAAATAGCATCTGAGGCCACGTGGTATCTGCAATATTGTGTAGCCATAAACCATGAATATTGAATAAAAAAAATGGTCATAATTAGTTAATTTGATTGCACAGCGGCTCATACACCTGCGCTATATTCAGCCACAAGGTGGCTCCATCGCCACCACGGTACGGCTGCATTTTTTGGCCATACCCTAGCGAATGTCCTGGTGACAGGTTCCCTTTAATGTGAAATCCCCTTTACCCCTCACAGGCTTACTGTGGTTATTAACAGATATGCTCATGTAGTTGCTTACCTCACGTACATCGTACATCTTCCCTGTGCTTTTTTCTTTCAACTTGGACACACCTGTTTTCCATGTAAACCAATCACTCTGGTTTCTTTCCATCCTGTATTGCATGCAACGCTTCCTGTTGTTATATCCAACCAAACCCATGATGCACTTCTCCTGCCAGCTCCAGCACTCCCCCTAACAACGCCCAGCTATTTTATAGCTCCTCCCACCAGCTAGTTACATAGACACTCCCCTATAACTGCCCATAACAACGCCCAGCTAGTTTTTAGCTCCTCCCACCCAGCTAATTACATAGACACTCCCCTATGATTGCCCCTAACACCCAGCTAGTTTATAGCCCCTCCCACCCAGCTAATTACATACACTTCCCTCTGACTGACCCTAACAACACCCAGCTAGTTTATAGCCCCTCCCACCCAGCTAATTACATAGACACTCCCCTAATACTGCCCATAACAACGCCCAGCTAGTTTATAGCTCCTCCCACCAGCTAGTAACAGACACTCCCCTATCACTGCTCCTCCCATGGACATAACATCACAGGAAATAAGAAAGAGCTGCATGGACATAGTCATGTGACCACAGCCCAGAACAGGAGATAGGAGCAATAAAAGGTAAAATAAACACATTACAAAATTACAGCGACCTTTATAAATGATTATTTTAAAGGACATTGATGCAAACCGGAAAACCACTTCAAATAAAAGGGATATTTCTTATATCCTCCTTTACAACTGCTTCAATCTTCGTGCAATATACGCTCATTTTGTTCTCCTAATATTTCATATTTTCCAATTAAGATGTTGTTTTTGACATTATAAATCAGTTAGAATGTCAAATGCCCGTTTTCCTGGAATTTTGCCTTCTGATGTCACAATATTACAAGAAATAGTTCAAAAAGGTTCCTGTAACAAGTGTACTGCACCAAACATAGTTTTTCCCTTATAATTTAAAGGGGTTCTGCTCTTTCATTTAACTAATGATCTATCCTCTGGATAAATCATCAGCTTCTGATCGGCGGGGGTCCGACACCCGGGACCCTCGCCGACCAGCTGTTTGAGAAGGCAGTGGCGGTAAACAGTGAGAAGGCCGCGGCACTCACTGTTTACCGCCACTGCCTTCTCAAACAGCTGGTCGGCGAGGGTCCCGGGTGTCGGACCCCCGCCGATCAGAAGCTGATGATTTATCCAGAGGATAGATCATTAGTTAAATGAAAGAGCAGAACCCCTTTAAGTACACTCCTTGCCAAAAAAAAAAACGCACCAAGAAGAAGTTGTTGGAATTTAATGAAACTTTCTATATGTGAATGTAATGATTATATATGTAAGTGGTTACAATATTACAACTAAAGGATTATTTAAAGTTTATGGGAGAAAACTGTACAATAAAAAGGAGGCTTTAGGACCATGTTGGGTCTCCTCTAGCCTGAATACAGGATGAGATACGGCTGGGCGTGGAGGCCTACAAGTTCTGTATGGTGTTTTGTGGCACATTTGCCCACAGATGTTGCAGCTGGGCTTGTAGAACCTCACATAGGTTGATGAAGCTGTGGTCCCTGCTGGTCCCATAAATGCTTGATTTGTGGTAAATCTGGTGACCGGGCAGGCCAAGGAAGTATTGCAATCTGGCAGAGACCTTTCTGGAAAACCCTTGCTGTATGTGAGCAAACATTATCCTGCACATATCGCTGAGCTGTTAGTGTCCCTTGTATTACTGTTCAGTCTACTGATAAACTGACAGAGAAGCTTTGGGAAGTCTAAGGCCCCTTGCAGACGAGCGAGAATTCCGCGCGGGTGCAATGTGTGATGCGAATGCATTGCGCCCATACTGGAATCCGGACCCATTCATTTCAATAGGGCTGTGTACCTGTGCGTTGGTTTTCATGCATCACTTTTGCTTTGCGTGAAAATCGCAGCATGTTCTATATTCTTCGATTTTCACGCAACGCTGGCCCCATAGAAGGGAATGGAGCTGTGTGAAAATCTCATTGCATCCGCAAGCAAGTGCGGATGCTATGCGTTTTTCACGGATGGTTGCCAAGAGATGTTGTTTGTAAACCTTCAGTTTTTTATCACGCGCGTGCAAAACGCATTAAATCGCATTGCACCCGCGCGAAAAAAATGCGAATGCGATCACAAACAAAACTGAATGAATTTGTTTCCGAAATCGCGCAGTTTTCACTGAAGGCATCCGCAATGCATCCGGACCTAATCCGGACACGCTCATCTGCAAGGGGCCTTAGGGTGACCGAATGTCATATGTCAACAGTGATGGCTATCCTTCAGCACTTCAGCTGCGGTGAAACTACGACTCCCAGCATGCTCCATTCATTTCTATCGAGTTCTGAGAACAGCCAAGCAAGTGTGCATTTTGGGAGTTGTAGTTTTACCACAGCTGGAGTGCCGGAGGTTAACCATCACAGTCAGATGAGATGGCTCGCCAGATCATCAGACCAGCAGTTGGGGCAGTGTATTGCTCCACAGCAAATGCAGTAAATCTACATAGCAACAGTGCCTCTATAACAGCAAAAACCAGCCATAGTGCCCCATAACTTTGCCACTCAACACGAAAATAAACATTGCGGAGGACAGAAAGAACATAGTTTATACTGTATGTAAAACTTTATCAAATATATACTTTTTTTAAAATATTTAAAAAAAGATTTTTTTTCTTTAAAAGGGTTATCCCATGACTAATGTAAAAAATGAAAATCGGACATCACATAGTAAATGACAATCTCTTTCTAACAAAGCTGGAACCAGCCCTGTACCTCACATGGATCCAGAGATCTCCCCATTCATTGCTCTGATAGATTTATATCAAGCTGACAGCTCAAGAGGAGTGTCTTCTGCTGTAGCTAAGGGGGCATGTGCATGCTCTACCTATCACAGCTCAGGAGGCAGTTGAAGGATGAAACTGAGCATGTGCGGCCTTCTCAGTGAGCAGGACAAAGAAATAAGAAAAAAGAAATAAGAAAAAACAAAAAGGTGGCACTATAGAGATGCATTTAAAGAATAACTCAGTGGCTATACTAAATATTCAAAGGGGTTGTCTGAGTTATGAAAAAAAAAATAATATAGCACTGAAAATCTGATGGGCAGCAATATATAACTTAGCTAAGCAAGTTTTATGCAAAAAAAAACAATATATTTCCTCATTTCCCTGGTTCTTTTCTGGCCCTTTGTTACCTGCAATAACAACAATCTCTGCCCCTCCCCCTGTTCTGCTAAGGGAGTGGCTACAGGAGCTGCCCTGAGTGACATATCTGCCTGCTGGGAGAATCAGCAGCATGTTGTATGTGTAGCACTACAAGTCCCATCTGTATAATGACACTGCTAAGAGAATGGATACAATAGTCTGTCAGCTCCTGTGCCCAGAATTGTCACTGCCTGCAGCTACCCAGTCTGTGCAGCTGAAGGGGTTAAGAATCCTAGGAGAGAGCAGACAGCCAGTGAAGGTGGCATGGCCTGCACAGTGACATCTCGTTTAACGAACTTTATCAGAGCAGGGAGAGAAGCTGACATCACAGGTCATGTGACCCTCAGTGAAATCTGATAAACCAGGCACTGCAGATAAAGTGAGTTAGGCTGGGTTCACACGGGCGTTGCGGGAAAAGTTGCGGGTGCGTTGCGGGAACACGCGCGTGAGAAAAATAGGCATGTTTGGTACCCAAAACCGAACTTCTTCACAGAAGTTCTGGTTTGGGATCGGGGTTGTGTAGATTGTATTATTTTCCCTTATAACATGGTGACGGACCATGTGATGACCGGAATGACGTCACCACAGGTCCTTTTCCTGTACACAGCAAAGAAGAAGACAGAAGAGAAGCCGGCTGCGCAAGCAAGTGGATTAAGGTGAGTTAAGTTATTTTTATTTATTTTTTTAACCCCTCCAGCCCTATTGTACTATGCATTCTGTATTAAGAATGCTATTATTTTCCCTTATAACCATGTTATAAGGGGAAATAATACAATCTGTATAACCATGTTATAAGGGAAAATAATAATGATCGGGTCTCCATCCCGATCGTCTCCTAGCAACCATGCGTGAAAATCGCACCGCATCTGCACTTCCTTGCGGATGCTTGCGATTTTCACTCAGCCCCATTCACTTCTATGGGGCCTGCGTTGCGTGATAAACGCACAATATAGAGCACGCTGCGATTTTCACGCAACGCATAAGTGATGCGTGAAAATCACAGCTCATGTGCACAGCCCCATAGAAATGAATGGGTCCGGATTCAGTGCGGGTGCAATGCGATCACCTCCCGCATTGCACCCGCGAGGAAATCTCGCCCGTGTGAACTCAGCCTTAATTTTAAAGTTGTTATATTTGCCTAGTTAGGAACATAGAACAAAAAAATAACTCTGACAACCCCTTTAATTACATGCATTTGCAAAAGTTTTCAAATCCAGGTGCTGGTTTGAAAATTGAAGAATATTTTTCATGGGACAACCCCCCTAATCAACACTGCATCTGTTTTATTCTTCTTTGTAAGAATAATTATTTTGGGTACTGTTACTGTGAATACTTTGAAGGTGATGTCATTGCTTTTTTGTGGCACTTTTAATTTGATTTTTGGTGCATATTTATTTTTGGGGGGGTCCATCGCATTATTTATATATTTTTTCAAAACCCAGCATATTCAATGAATGGAAAACTGCATTTAATGAATTAGGAAAAAAGGCTGTAAAATTATTGTTATAGACCAGAATTGTAACTGATTCATTAGTTATGTGAAGGAACATGCTTGTTCTTCTGATAATGGATACATATAAGTAATAATATGGTGATATCTATATGGTCTATTCAAGGGGATTTTCATTTAGACACAAAGAAATCCTTTAGGTTGGACTACACCTGGCTTCTTTCTTCAGTTCTCGCAGTAATTCACTTGAGTCATCCCACTTGTTAGAGACACGAGGACTGCTATCTCCCTCACTCAGATTATGTCATCAGTCTCACATGGATTTTAGGCCCTGGCAAGGCATAAAACACAATTCCCAGGCAGCATTTGGAGAAGAATTTCTCTAGTATGCAACTGATTAACGTTTATTACCATAAAGGGAAGTTGCCTTTGTCACACCAAACATGGCTCCTGGAAATTGGCTCCATAAATATGCATGTGGTACAAGGCAGTGATTGGTGGTGAGTCTTTCAACACGTGGACATTTCTTATCTTGATGAGAGACATATGTCCCCTGCAAGTACTTCCATAACACCTTTTAATGAAATAATGTTTGTCTAGATCTAGTGCAGGATACCAGCAGCCAACTAATATAAGTGATTGATAGGGCCGGGTTCCTGTAGTCATTGCACCCGGCCCCATCAATCAAGTAGAGGGAGAAGCAATTGTGGGCAGAATGGCTTGGGCCTGTCCTTCGCACTTAAATGGGTTATCCAACACCTAGAATGCCCCCCAAAAATGCCCGGGCACCTCATACAGTTTATACTTACCCTGCTCCTCAGCACCTTCAACGCTCCTGATGCCCACATAGCCGCCGCTGCATGTCCCCATTGCGTGGATCAAAACATCCGGTGACGGGGGTTTCAGCCAATAGCAGGCCGGGACAGGAACGAGCCCCCCTAGCGTCACCTGCCATATGCTAGGGAAGCTCATTCCTGGCATTATATGTGCTGGATTACCCCTTTTTTCGAGACTTAAGTACTCATTACTTATCCTCTTGACAGGTGATCAGTATCTGATTGGTGGGGTTCTGACACCCAGGACCCCCCCCCCCCCCGATCAGCTGTTTGAGAGCGCCGTGGCCTTCTCCCTGCTCACCAAGGTCAGAGCCATGCATTGTATAGCGGCTGTGCTTGGTATTGCGCTCAGCCCCATTCATTTCTGTGGGGCTGAGCTGCACCTAGGCCATGTGACTGATGTGACAGCTGATCGGCTGGTGTCCCGAGAGGATAGGTCAACAGTTTTTAAGTCTTGGAAAACCCCTTTAACTGCTCATTTGCATATTGGCTTTTCCTCCGGAATGAAGCAATAGATCACTAAGTTAAAGGTATCATTACATTCAGATAAGGTAGCCCTACAAGGCATTGCGCCTGGATTTACAGTGAATTTAGTGGCGACAGATTCCTTTTAAAGGGGTATTCCTGTTTCAGGATAGGTCATCAATATCAGATTGGTGGAGATCCGACTCCCAGCACCCTTGCCAATCAGCATTTTGTAGAATTGCAGTTTTCTCTTCCATTCAAGTGAATGGGATGAAAAGAGGAGTTAAAAACTGAAGAAGACACATCGCTGACAAGATCACTGCGCCTCCTTTAAACAGCTCACAGGTGGCGGTGTCAGGAGTCGTACCCCCCACCAGTCTGATATTGATGAGCTATCCTGAGGATGAAACCACCAGAATACTCCATAGGAAATGTTATAATAGGTCACTGTTCTACATTAGGCCAGCACACGGCCTTGAACATCACGTGAACTCGTCTGACTGAATCTTTCCTGTTGCGTTAGGGTGCTCTCTGACACTTATGGAGCATTATCGAAGAAGATGAGTCTGCACTGCGGTTTGCACGTGGTGCACGCGTCCAGGGAAGGCGTCCCACTAGTAAATTTCGAAGTAGGACCGGCGCTCACTTTCTTGACGATATGAAGAGACTTTTATTCAAAGCATAATAGCTTCGTCACTCACTGATGATGCTATTATGCTTTGAATAAAAGTCTATTCATATCGTCAAGAAAGTGAGCGCGGTCCTTCTTCGCTATATACTTATGGAGCATTAGGCAGGGAACAGATTTGGGTCCTCCTCCAATGTTGGTATCTTGTCCCAGTGTTATCATTCTGAGGTCATATTTGTCACTTTGTTCTACACAGCAAGGGGGGAAGGGATTATATCAAAGACTGGCATTTGCGCTGGACTTTGATATTCCCTGCGCCATTAGTCGACTCGATTTATTTATTTAGGTGCATCCTCCATCAGTCCGTGCACTTAAACTGAGCGGGCGTAGATTCCAGTCCTCATTTACGCCAGAAAACTAGCGTAAACGCTAAATGTTGCTGGGCTGATGGCCCAGCCCACAATCTGTAAACCTGTGGTTTTAGACTTTTTTACGCCAGGAAACTGGTGTAGAGGGACGATAAATTGCTCTCGAAATGTGAACATTGCCTGTTTACACCCTGTCCTGCTGAACATCAGAATCTGGGCCCTCCGTCCAGCGTCCTCCTCACTTGCTGTGTACTTCATTATCACCGACTGCACAATGGTGTGTCATCCATTTTCCATCTTATTTTGCAGTTTCTTTGGTAACACACCGCCAACATTGAGCCACCTGTTTCCTGACATACTGCTATGGCTGCACAAGTAAGGTGAGAAGCATCTACTCAATTATTTATGGCACTAGTGGCGCTGAATGCTGAGCCCTGGATGTTCATTTCTATTGGCTTGAATATCAGAGTATGCCAGCATTGTCGCCATGTTGGCTGGATTTCGGGAATGGACAGAAATACATATTGCTGCCATTATTATCTCGATTTGCCGTTGCTAGAAATCGTAATAAATTGGTTACTGCCCGCTTCCCAACTGTTTCTTTCAATATCTCTTTGAGGTCACTCAGATGTGGAGCTATGCAAGTTATAGTAGTGACCATGGTGGTAGTCATTGAAGAACACAGTCAACCTCTTCCAATTCCTTAAAGGGGCTGTCTCACTTCAGCAAATGGCATTTATCATGTAGAGAAAGTTAATACAAGGCACTTACTAATGTATTGTGATTGTCCATGTTGCTTCCTTTGCTGGCTGCATTCATTTATCCATCACATTATACACTTCTTGTTTCTATGGTTACGGCCACCCTTCAATCCAGCAGCGGTGGTCATGTTTGCAGACTATAGGAAAAAGCGCCAGCCTCTCTCGTGGCCGGGATCATATCAGAGCACAGAGGCCGGTGCTTTTTCCTATAGTGTGCAAGCACGGCCACCGATGCTGGATTGCAGGGTGGTCACCATGGAAACAGCAGTGTATAATGTGATGAAAAAATGAATCCAGCCAGCAAAGGAGTCCAATATGGACAATCGCAATGCATTAGTAAGTACCTTGTATTAACTTTCTCTACATAATAAACTCCTTTTGCTGAAGTGAGACAACCCCTTTAAAAGAAATGCTTGTATTTCTGCAGTCATAAGGAAAGTGCTGACAAATTGCATAATATAACTTGACATCCATGTGTTCAGGAAAAATGGCAAGCATAGGAATCTGAGCGAGTTTGACATGGTCCAAACTGTTAAAACTGATAAACCAAAAATATGACACACTGCTTCAAAAGGTCTAAATCAAATTTTTATTGAAATACAAAAGATTTCAAAAAGTAAATAGTGTCGACAGCCAAAACCACATGGTGCCACAGCATGGTCATAAATAAACAATGCGGGATGTAAAATGGAAATACATTCGAGTAGAGCCTAAAATATGGCACATCCGCTGCAAATCAATACAAAATGTACAGACCCAAATTAAGCACCTCCACAGGACACGCCAACACGTGTTCCGCGTTGCTTCCTCAGGGGAAATCCCCCCTGAGGAAGCAATGTGAAACGTGTTGGGGTGTCCCGTGGAGGTGCTTATTTTGGGTCTGTATATATCTTTTGTATTGATTTGCTCCGGATGTACCATTTGTGGCTCCACTCAAATGTATTTACATTTTACATCCCGCGTCGTTTATTTATGATTATATGACCATGCTGTGGCACCCCCATGAGGTTTTGGCTGTCGATACCATTTACTTGTTTTTAAATCTAATGTATTTCAATAAAAATTTTATTTTTGAAAGACCTTCTGAAGCAGTGTGCCATTTTTTGGTTTATCGGTGTTAGTAGTTCATGGGTTGCACCTGCGATTAATTGTCTATCGCGCGCCTGTCTTGATTCGGCGCAGGTGCTCTGAGAGAAGGAGGCTCGCCTGCTCAGCACTCCCTCAGTGCGCCTGCGCCGATGATGTCTTCTCTTTCGGTGACTTCATCGGCGCAGGCGCACTGAGGGAGTGCTGAGGAGGCGAGCCTCCTTCTCTCAGAGCGCCTGCGCCGAATCAAGACAGGCACATGATTTTTGAAATGCAGACAGGGCCAGCCGGAGGAGGAGATCGCGGCTGGCCCTGTCAATCAACAGGAGGAGGGGACGTTTTTTTGCGGCTGCTACCAGCAACTAGACGTCCTACTTGCTGGTAGACAGGTAATTAGCATATTATAAAAGTACGTTTTTTTGCCTTATCTACAGAACGAAAATTATTAATAACATAATGTATAGATATATCGCAGTATAGGGATTATAAGTACCCCCCAACAAAAAAAATGAGTTTAGTGGAGTGACAGAAGCCCTTTAACAAAAGAGGTCTAATGATGAACTGGTGAACCAGTTACTGGGTCATGGGCATCTGAGGCTTATTGGTGCATATGTGGACTGAGGGCTAGCTTGTTTCATCTGATCCTACAGAAGAGCTATTAACATAGTAACATAGTACATAAGGCCGAAAAAAGACATTTGTCCATCCAGTTCGGCCTGTCATCCTGCAAGTTGATCCAGAGGAAGGCAAAAAAAAAAAAACCCTGTGAGGTAGAAGCCAATTTTCCCCACTTTAGGGGAATAAAAAATTCCTTCCCGACTCCAATCAGGCAATCAGAATAACTCCCTGGATCAATGACCCCTCTCTAGTAGCTATAGCCTGTAATATTATTACACTCCAGAAATACATCCAGGCCCCTCTTGAATTCCTTTATTGTACTCACCATCACCACCTCCTCAGGCAGAGAGTTCCATAGTCTCACTGCTCTTACCGTAAAGAATCCTCTTCTATGTTTGTGTACAAACCTTCTTTCCTCCAGATGCAGAGGATGTCCCCTTGTCACAGTCACAGTCCTGGGGATAACTAGATGATGGGAGAGATCTCTGTACTGACCCCTGATATATTTATACATATTAATTAGATCTCCCCTCAGTCATCTTTTTTCTAAAGTGAATAACCCTAATTTTGATAATCTTTCAGGGTACTGTAGTTGCCCCATTCCAGTTATTACTTTAGTTGCCCTCCTCTGGACCTTCTCCAGCTCTGCTATGTCTGCCTTGTTTACAGGAGCCCAGAACTGTACACAGTACTCCATGTGTGGTCCGACTAATGATTTGTAAAGTGGTAGGACTATGTTCTTATCACGGGCATCTATGCCCCTTCTGATGCAACCCATTATCTTATTGGCCTTGGCAGCAGCTGCCTGACACTGTTTTTTGCAGCTTAGTTTGCTGTTTATTAAAATTTCTAGATCCTTATAGATTTTTTTGACTGGGTGACTAAAATAATAGACGGTGGAGGTGCAGTAGACATCGCATATCTAGATTTTAGTAAGGCTTTTGACACTGTCCCACATAGAAGGCTTATCAATAAACTGCAGTCATTGAGCATGGACTCCCATATTGTTGAGTGGATTAGGCAGTGGCTGAGTGACAGACAACAGAGGGTTGTAGTCAATGGAGAACATTCAAAACAAGGTCATGTTACCAGTGGGGTTCCACAGGGATCTGTACTGGGACCAATTTTGTTTAATATCTTCATAAGTGATATTGCAAAAGGCCTCGATGGGAAGGTGTGTCTTTTTGCTGATGACACAAAGATATGTAACAGGGTTGATGTTCCTGGAGGGAAACACCAAATGGAAAAGTATTTAGGAAAACTAGAAGAATGGTCAGAAGTCTGGCAACTGAAATTTAATGTGGATAAGTGCAAGATAATGCACCTGGGGCGTAAAAACCCAAGGGCAGAATATAGAATATTTGACACAGTCCTGACCTCAGTATCTGAGGAAAGACAATGTAATAGGGCAGCACGAAATGCCAGCAGAATGCTTGGATGTAAAGGGAGAGGTATAAGCAGTAGAAAGAGTGAAGTGCTTATGCCGCTGTACAGAACACTGGTGAGACCTCACTTGGAGTATTGTGCGCAGTTCTGGAGGCCATATCTCCAGAAGGATATAGATACTCTAGAGAGAGTTCAGAGAAGAGCTACTAAACTAGT
Organism: Bufo bufo; assembly: GCF_905171765.1. Classification (NCBI taxonomy): domain Eukaryota; kingdom Metazoa; phylum Chordata; class Amphibia; order Anura; family Bufonidae; genus Bufo; species Bufo bufo. The sequence goes on from NC_053394.1 coordinate 127,181,872, forward strand.
ACATGGATTGCAGGATAAAACTTACCAGGAAAGGTTAAAGGACCTTAACATGTATAGCTTGGAAGAAAGAAGAGACAGAGGGGATATGATAGAAACTTTTAAATACATAAAGGGAATCAACTCGGTAAAGGAGGAAAGCATATTTAAAAGAAGAAAAACTACCACAAGAGGACACAGTTTTAAATTAGAGGGGCAAAGGTTTAAAAGTAATATAAGGAAGTATTACTTTACTGAGAGAGTAGTGGATGCATGGAATAGCCTTCCTGCAGAAGTGGTAGCTGCAAATACAGTGAAGGGGTTTAAGCATGCATGGGATAGGCATATGGCTATTCTTCTTATAAGATAGGGCCAGGGGCTATCCATAGTATTCAGATATATTGGGCAGACTAGATGGGCCAAATGGTTCTTATCTGCCGACACATTCTATGTTCTATGTTTCTTTTCCATGTCAGTGTTAGGGTCCATTCACACATCCGTTTTTTTCTTTCCTGATCTGTTCCGTTTTTTCAGGAACAGATCAGGACCAGATCTGGACCCATTCATTTTCAATGGGTCCTGGAAAAAATCGGACAGCACAATGTGTGCTGTCCGTTTCCGTTGTTCCGTTCCGCATGTCCGTTTAAATATAAAACATGTCCTATTCTTGTCCTGAAAAATCGGATCCTGGACCAATACAAAGTCAATGGATCCGCAAAAAACGGAAGACATTCGTATGTCATTACGTATGTCATCCGTTTTATGCGGATTCCGTTCCTGGAAATTAGGCTTCCTCCCCAGTATTAAATGTGCCCCCCTCCCTCTATATTCATTGGTGGCCAGTGCGGCAGTGCGGATTCCCAGTAAGTTTTCTACAGATCTGATTTTTCACTTCGTGAAAAACTCAGATCCGACAGTATATTCTAACACAGAGGCGTTCCCATGGTGATGGGGACGCTTCTAGTTAGAATATACTGAGAACGGTGTACATGACTGCTCCCTGCTGTCTGGCAGCACCCGATCTCTTACAGGGGGCTGTGATCTGCACAATTAACCCCTCAGGTGCTGCGCCTGAGGGGTTAATTGTGCATATCATAGCCCCCTATAAGAGATCAGGGGCTGCCAGGCAGCAGGGGGCAGACCCCCCTCCCTCCCCAGTATTAAATGTGCCCAGTGGGGCCTCCCCCCCCCATCATCGGTGGCAGTGCGATTCCCAGTATTAATAAATGTGCCCAGTGCGGTCTCACCTCTCCCCCCCCCCCCATCATCGGTGGCAGTGCGGATTCCCAGTATTAATAAATGTGCCCAGTGCGGTCTCACCTCTCCCCCCCCCATCATCGGTGGCAGTGCGGATTCCCAGTAATAATAAATGTGCCCAGTGCGGCCTCACCTCTCCCCCCCCCCCCATCATCGGTGGCAGTGCGGATTCCCAGTAATAATAAATGTGCCCAGTGCGGTCTCACCTCTTCCCCCCCCCATCATTGGTGGCAGCGGAGAGTACCGATCGGAGTCCCAGTTTAAATCGCTGGGGCTCCGATCGGTTACCATGGCAGCAAAGACGCTATTGCAGTCTTGGCTGCCATGGTTACTTAGCAATAAATACAAGCATTATACTTACCTGCGACTGCGAGCTGCGATGTGTGTCCGGCTGGGAGCTCCTCCTACTTGTAAGTGAAAGGTCTGTGCGGCGCATTGCCTATAGACCTGTCACTTACCAGTAGGAGGAGCTCCCGGCCGGACACACATCGCAGCTCGCAGTCGCAGGTAAGTATAATGCTTGTATTTATTGCTAAGTAACCATGGCAGCCAAGACTGCAATAGCGTCTTTGCTGCCATGGTAACCGATCGGAGCCCCAGCGATTTAATCTGGGACTCCGATCGGTACTCTCCGCTGCCACCAATGATGGGGGGGGGGGGGGGGAAGAGGTGAGACCGCACTGGGCACATTTATTATTACTGGGAATCCGCACTGCCACCGATGATGGGGGGGGGGAGAGGTGAGACCGCACTGGGCACATTTATTAATACTAGGAATCCGCACTGGCCACCGATGATGGGGGGGGGGGGGGGGGGGGGGAGAGGTGGAGGCCGCACTGGGCACATTTAATACTGGGGAGGGAGGGGGGTCTGCCCCCTCCTGCCTGGCAGCACCTGATCTCTCACAGGGGGCTATGATTCGCACAATAATTGTGCGGATCACAGCCCCCTGTAAGAGATCGGGTGCTGCCAGGCAGCAGGGGGCAGTCATGGACACCGTTCTCAGTATATTCTAACTAGAAGCGTCCCCATCACCATGGGAACGCCTCTGTGTTAGAATATACTGTCGGATTTGAGTTTTCACATGTTTCCGTTTTTTGCGGATCCGCAAAAAACGGATGACATACGGAAACATTTTCAGGAACAACGGATCCGCAAAAAACGGACCGAAAATCGGGATGTAGAAAAAAACGGACGTGTGAATGTAGCCTAACCGAGTGTTTTACCATTTAGTATGTACGGGTGACTTGCATTATTCCTTCCCATGTGCATAACCTTACATTTGTCAGTGTTAAACCTTATCTGACACTTATCTGCCCAAGCCTCCAATCTATCCAGATCCCTCTGTAGCAGTATACTGTCCTCTTCAGTGTTAATTACTTTACACAGTTTAGTGTCATCTGTAGCACAAATTAGTTAGTCCTGCCTATGATAGAAAGGAATCAGAGTACACAGTACATTACAGCTTGCTGTGTATGGGTCTGCATAGACTCAGACCAGTCAAAGTGCTCATGACTCCTGTCCACTGCAGAAAGTGCTTACAATGGACTTGTGAGCCTGAGAACTGGACCAAAGATGAATGGAAGAAGGTGGCCTTCTCTGATGAATCATGTTTTGTTTTACATTATGGGGATGGCTGCTTGCATGTGGGTTGCTATCGTGGAGAAGAGATGGTACCAGGATGCACTATAAGAAGAAAACAACCCGACAGAGGCACTGTGATGTTCTGGCATTGTACTGCTGGGAACCTTGAGTCCTGGCATCTCAATGTCACTTTAAGGGCTTATTCAGATGAGCATTGTAAGGCATCCGTGTTCCAGCTGCTATTTTTATATGGAACTCACATGGATGGTGTCAGTGTATTGGTTTCTTTTTCTTTTTCACAGAATTGCTTGAAAAGTGGACAAAAGTAGCGCACACTGCAATTTTCTCGATGTTCTGTCTGAAACGCCGGTATTAATAAACGTGCCCCTAAATATCTGATGCTAATGTCTTAATGCCAAATACCACAGGACACCTTCAATGGTTTATTGGAGTCCATGCCTTGATGTGAACATTTCTTATCTTTATGAGAGACATATGTCCCCTGCCAGTCCTTCCATGACACCTTTTGGATCAGTAATGCTTGCCTAGATCTAATGCAGGATACCAGCAGCCAACTAAGATAAGTGATTGATAGGGCTTGGTTCCTGCAATCATCTTGCCTGCCACCTTCAAGGGTTTTTTAGAGTCCATGCCTTGATGTGGACATTTCTTATCTTCATGAGACATATGTCCCCTGCCAGTCCTTCCATGACACCTTTTGGTTGATGGGTCACAGCTATTTTGGTGATGTGTGGAGATCTGCTGTCTGTTTCCAAGGGCAATCAGCAGAATTTTGAAAGTTTAAAGTTTTATATATGAATGCAGTAAAACGGATGTAAAAAAACATAAAATTACAGAATTTCTAATTTTAAGTAAGAATAGTTAGAGTTCCTTTCATGGGTCCAGACATTATGAAATAACTATCAGGTTATGTAGGGCATAGTGCAGGGATGTAATATCGCTTACTAGTTTGTCTGGGCACCGCTCCGTTCGCCCACTGTGGCCCCCGTTCACTTTTCCCGCCTGGTATGCTAATGATGAGCATCGGTACAGGGAGGAGGAGACTGCCCTGTTTCTCAATGGGCGTCACCTTCTCCCTGGCTGTGACTCTCTCTGCTGTGATTGGACCGCGCTACAGTCAGGGAGAAGGAGACGCCCATTGAACAGGACAGAAATACGGACTATGCCTTGCTGAAGCCATACCATTTCTAGATTTCAGTTCTCTTCCAGCTAAACTGAAAAACTGGGTGAAAAATCACCCCCCACTACCACCACTACCACCACCACCATACCACTACCGTGCACTGCTGGTGCAGATTGCAGATTCCTGTATCTCAGCATCTGCCTATGGCTTGATATCACATTGAGAATAAGCTTTATTACGGCTCATGCGCATGACTGTATTTTCTTTCCGTGTCCGTTCTGTTTTTTATGCTGACCCATTGAAATTAATGGTTCCGCATACGGTCCGCAAAAAAAACAGAACGGACACGGAAAGAAAATACAGTCATGCGCATGAGCCCTAATAAAGCTTATTCTCAATGTGATATCAAGCCATAGGCAGATGCTGAGATACAGGAATCTGCAATCTGCACCAGCAGTGCACAGTAGTGGTATGGTGGTGGTGGTAGTGGGGGTGATTTTTCACCCAGTTTTTCAGTTTAGCTGGGAGAGAACTGAAATCCAGAAATGGTATGGCTTCAGCAAGGCATAGTTGCTGGAGCTGTTTTTGTATGGTCTGGATTTCTTTGGATTGGGAGACAGGTTGGTAGTGGGAGTCTCTCAGTCCACACCCCTAGTCCATTACAGGTTCCCTGGCCCCAGGTGAGGCCAGCTGGGTTAATCAAGGAGGGATAAGGCTACGTCTACACGACGATATTTGTGTCGCGCGACAGATAGGGCACAACTACACTGCAACATTTGTAGCGCAACATTTTGTTGCACCAATGTTGCGCGACAATTTTTATAATGGCAGTCTATGGTGTCGCACTGCAACATGCAACATGCTGCGACTGTGACGCAACAGTCGCAGAAAAATCCATCTCGAATGGATTTTCTGCTACTGTTGCGTCGCAGTCGCAGCATGTTGCATGTTGCAGTGCGACACCATAGACTGCCATTATAAAAATTGTCGCGCGACATTAGTGCAACATAATGTCGCGCGACAAATGTCGTCGTGTAGACGTAGCCTAAGGGTACTTTCACACTTGCGGCAGAGGATTCCGGCAATCTGGATGCAAACGGATGCATTTGTGAGACTGATCTGGATGCGGATCTGTCTCACAAATGCATTGCAATACCGGATCCATCTTTCCGGTTGTCATCCAGAAACACAGATCCGGTATTTATTTTTTTCTCATTTTTAAAGGTATGCGCATACCGCAAGACCAGATCCGTTTTTCCGGAACACTTGGCACCGGATCCGGCATTAATGCATTTCAATGGAAATTAATGCCGTCTCCGGCATTCCGGCAAGTGTTCAGGATTTTTGGCTGGAGAGAAAACATATTTTCTCCGGCCAAAAAACATAAGAGGGACTGAACTGATGCATCCTGAACGGATTGCTCTCCATTCAGATAGCATTAGGATAAAACTGATTTGTTTTTTTCCGGTATCGAGCCCCTAGGACGGTACTCAATACCGGAAAACAAAAACGCTAGTGTGAAAGTACCCTAAATCAACCCTCTGTGCATGAGTCTGGAGGGAGAAAGGCTGAGAAGCCTGAGAGAGAGAGGGAAGTCGGAGAGGCTCTGTGTGGTCTCAGCTAGGAGGCCTGAGGGGCCACAAGGCTTTGTAAAGCCTGAAGTTTGGGGAGGCCCAACGACGGTCAGAGTCGGGATGACTTCTGGACCATCTCCCCCCAAGGGTGCTGGTGTGATTACAGCCTGGAGGCTGCTGGACCCGTACCGTATATGGCTGAGGACGCCAGATCTAATCCTGTGTGTGAACTGAGCTCTCTAGGTGAGGTAGAGCCCAGATGGTCAGATGTTTATTTTCGATTGTTTGTGTGTGTGATGGTGCTGAAGTGCCAAAATTAAGCACCTTTTGGACTTGAACCCCGTTGTCAGAGAAGAAGTCTTTGATTGCGACCGCCTGAGAGAGAGCGATCCCTTACACTGGTTTATCATTTTTCAGAGGCTACTAGGATATATTATGACATTATCACAAAGAATTAGAATGACCTTTTTTCCCTTTTTCTACACAATTCTCAGGCTGTTGCTTGAGCTGAAGGCAGTTCTGCTGTAAATGAACAGGGGTGTGCAGAAAAGCCTCAGCTGGAATGCTCTTCCTGAATGTATGGAATCAATTTACTGGTTTCCGTACCACGCACATCGTGTCTGTAAATTGGACAGGAACCTTAATGTTCTCAGAACAAAACCTTATGTGAAGGCAAACATATTTGCTTGTGGGCTGTGTACAAGCAGGTGATTCTATTTCACATCTGAAGGCCTGTCTTATTCGTACGTTCTTGTCACCTCTTCTTATCATGGACATGGCTAGGTGCCCTAATGTGCAAATGTCTAACTCTGTTGCAGTCATTGTTCTTACAGGCTTCCTTTATCATTGTGGAAATTTACTAAGAAGGCGGCAACATTTGCAATTTGTATAGTGTAATGTAACTGGAGCAAATGGTTCTCCTGAGTAACCGTTTAGGTTTGTTCCTCTTGACAGTGACCAGGAGAAAGTAAAAGCTTTCATATGTGAAGTACAGTATTAAAGTGATTGTTTTTGGGGGTGTTTGGGCAGACTCCTCCAGACCTGCAAAGGGGAGCATACTTACCTGCTCCATGGCACTGGGTCCTGGCTCCTTCGTTTACCAGCCTCGGCTGCCTCACCCAGGTCCCCCGCTGTCAGTATCCGCTTTGAAGCTTCTGCAGCCAACGACTGGCTGCAGCAGTCATCTTCTCACTTTGCCACGTGATGCAAGGGGCCCAGGTCAGGGTTGCCGCCGGTCTTTGGCTGCAGCATTGTCAAAGCAGATGTTGGCAGCAGGGATCCTGAGCTAGGGCTCATGCACACGACCTTGCAGTTTTTTGCGGTCCACAAATTGCGGATCCGCAAAAAACTGATGCCGCCCGTGTGCCTTCCACAATTTGCGGAACGGAACAGGAGGCCCATTATAGAGATGCCTATTCTTGTCCCCAAAACGGACAAGAATAGGACATGTCTCATAAATTTTGCGGGATCACAGAACAGAGCAACGGATGCAGGCAGCACACCATTGAAATGAATGGTTGCGTATACAGAATCAAAATACGGTCCATATACGGAACGCAAAAAACGTTTGTGTGCATGAGCCCCAAGGCAGCGGCAGCCAGTGAGGGCAGCATAGTGCAGCTGACAGGTTCCCTTTAAATTCCACATGCATTTCTATGTGCACTCTCTAAATCAGGGATCAGCAAGAGAACAGCTGAGTTCTGAGAAGAGGAGAGTAAGTATGCATGCTGGGAGTTGTAGTACATTTACAACAGATGGAGTGCCGGAGGTTGCCTACCCCTGCTCTCTATCAAGGATACCCAACCTACTGCCCGCCAGCTGTTGCAAACCTACAAGCCCCGACAATGTCCTGAAAGCTGTAGGCTGTCCTGGCATGCTGAGAGTTGTAGTTTTACAACAGCTGGAGGGCCGCAGGTCGGGCATCCCTGCTCTAGATAAATCGGCATGGAAACCCCAGGAAATCTGCGTCCCATTGTTGCAATGGGAATCTGCGTTACCGTGCACTTTTCAAATACACTTCAAGACACATCAAATGGGGCTAATTCATGGTCGGATCCACGGCAATCAAACTACAATTCCTCAGCAGAAATCAGGCGGTCAGCCTCGAATTTCTGCCGTAGCTTCTGTGGCTAATTCACGCCAGATTTTTCCAGCGTACCTTAAAAATGTCTATCGCTTCAACCACAAGTCCCAGAATTGTTATGACATTTGAATGCATTGGACTGTAAGAAGTCAGTGCTGCACTTTGTTACTCATGCATTTGGGGCAGCTTTAAAGACGCTGGTTTGGGGGCAGTATCAGCTCACATCTAGAGCTTTGTAGAAGGGTCAAGGTTGTAATGTCTGGTAACTGCCGGGAGGTATTATGCTGCCCTTGTAGCCCAGACAGCGAGTAGTAAGACATGAAATCCCTTGATCTGCCTCCTGCATTTTGTAAGACGTTGGGAGTTTCCCTAGAATTCCTTATCTGCTTGTGAAAATGGTGATAGCATTCCCGTGTAACCTCGAATACATCAAATATATGTGCTTCTAATGCGTTAGATACCCCGCGGCCTCATAGAAGGAGACAGTAGATGTGCTGGTCTCGTGGGCAATGACTTGTTCTCTGATTTATGTTACTAAGGCGATGTCACCAACACCACCAGTAGACAAGAGGTTTCTGCCATTAGCATGCCCAATAGGCCAAGCCATTTCCATGGAGGAAAAGTGATAAATGGGTGCCCCACTTGGCAATGCATTTTTTTTGGAAGGGTTGAAATCCTACTCATCTTATTAGTGTTGTCTTGATGTAAGTGGTAAAGTCAATCGATCTGTCGCCATATGCAGGAGATTGTTGCTGCGCCTCATGAGCTGGACTAGTATCCTATGCCCATGGTCATCATCAAGTGAAGGCCTGAATGTAAGGCTTCATGCACACAACTGAATTTTTCATCTGTGTGCTATCGGCATTTTTGGTGGATACCACACTGATCCATTTCTATGCGGCCATGCACACATCAATTTTTTTTTTTTTTTCCCGCATCAGTGTGGCGGTTCTGCAAATGATAGAACATGTCCTGTTCTTGTCTGTATTGTGGGCAAGAATAGGCCTTTCTATTGATGGGAGTGAGAAAAATACGGAATGCACATAGAAGGGATCTGTATTTTGCAGGTGCGTTGTTTGCTTACTGGAATACGGATGCGGCCGTATATATTATAGCAGTTACTGTAGCTCTAAGGCTACTTTCACACTTGTGGCAGAGTGATCCGGCAAGCAGTTCCATTGCCGGAACTGCCTGCCGGATCCAGCAAAACGTATGCCAACTGATGGCATTTGTAAGACTGATCAGTCAGAAAAATGCATTGAAATGCCGGATCCGTCTTTCCAGTGTCATCTGGCAAAACGGATCCGGCATTTATTTTTTTCACCTTTTTTTCAGTCTGCGCATTCCGGTATTTTGAATGCCGGATCCGGAACTAATACATCCCTATGGAAAAAAATCCCAGATCCGGCATTCAGGCAAGCCTTCCGTTTTTTGGGCCGGAGATAATACTGTAGCATGCTGCAGTTTTATCTTTTGCCTGATCAGTCAAAATGACTGAACTGAAGACATCCTGATGCATCCTGAACGGATTACTCTCCATTCAGAATGCATGGGGATATGCCTGATCAGTTCTTTTCCGGCATTGAGCCCTTTTGACAGAACTCAGTGCCGGAAAAGAAAAACGCAAGTGTGAAAGTACCCTAAGGAATTCCCTGTTTCTATAGCCTAGGAGTTAAAAATTTAGCTTTTTCTACTAGACGCCAGCTCTTTGCTTTCTGATTTTGTGCCTATAATACAGTATTTTGTGTGATGACACAATGATCCTATTGATCATATCGGCAGTGAGCTCTGAGATGGCACTGTTACAGCTGAGCTCTGAGGATGACACTGTTCGCCACCAAGTAAAAAAAATAATAAAATTAAGAAAATACATGCAGCATGTGTGAATACTCGTAATATGTAAGTTTTTAACTTTCATTATAAGATCAAGTGTTTGTGCCTTTTTATGGTGCTTTTTATTCCAAAATAGGGTCTTAGGGTACTTTCACACTAGCGTTATTCTTTTTCGGTATTGAAATCTAGTAAAGGGTCTCAATACCGGAAAAAAACCGCATCAGTTTTGTCCTAATGCATTCTGAATAGAAAGCAATCCGTTTAGTATGTATGCATCAGGATGTCTTCCGTTCCGTCCCTTGTACGGTATTTGACTGAACAAAATACCGCAGCTTGCATAGAGATGTATTAATGCCGGATCCGGTACCAAGTGTTCCGGAAATTGCAGCGTCTCCGGATTCGGTTTTCTGGTCTGCGCTGGGATATAGGAGGAGCTGGTTTCGCTTTTGATCTTTGAAAAAATTTAAATACTTGATCCGTTATTCCGGATGATAACGGATGAGACAGATCCGGAAAAAAAAAGATATCCGTTTGCATACGGAACTGCCTGCCTGATTCGAACAACGCTAGTGTGAACGTAGCCTTATCCGTCATTTGGCATATGTAGCAACCATTTTCTTTTTGGGTTACGACTTGGCCAGGGTTTAGACACATTTATGAGATGCAACATTTATGAAAGGTCACACAAAAAGGTGCAAATGCAAAGAAAATGTAGTGATCGGCTGAGCAGAAAGTAGAGACCAGCATGAACCAAGGACGAGTGGATGGGAGCGGCAGGGGATCGAAAATGTACTGGTGGGACAACTCCTCAAAGGGGTTTTATGGTATTTAACAGATATACTCATGTAGTTGCTTACCTCATGTACATCTTCCCTGTGTTGTTTTTTTTTGGACTCTCCTGACCCGTATTTACAGTGTTATCCTTCTGGTGGGTTTCCATCCTGTATGTAGCACTTCCTGTTGCTGTATCCAACCAAACCCATGATGCACTTCTCCTTTCTCTGCCACAGCTCCAGCACCGTCCGGGCCGCAAAAACTGCAAAGGCTCTGTGCATAAGCCCTAACACAGTACAAGTCTGTAATGGTTCCAGGAAACATTACAAGAACACTATTGATAAAACACCAGAAGTATTCTGGGCCAGAATTATCTATCCTATCTATCTATCTATCTATCTATCTATCTATCTATCTATCTATCATCTATCTCATATCTATCTATCTATCTATCTATCTATCTCCTATCTATCTATCTATCTATCTATCTCCTATCTATCTATCTATCAATGGATACATGGTCTCAGTACATAATTTATAGGGTATCCATACATTTACATAATTAATGATCACTTTACATGATTTCATATAATCACCATTAAAAAACTACAATGGTGATTATATGAAATCATGTAAAGTGATCATTAATTATGTAAATGTATGGATACCCTATAAATTATGTACTGAGACTATGTATCCATTGCTTGATAATGGTCCCAGGAAGCCGACTGAAACGTCACACGGGTGAATAAAGACCCCTTTTTTCTTTCCCCACATCGGATGTGCTGCAGTTTTTCCTTTTGCTACATTTGTGGACAGCTGGTTGCGTCTTTACCGCTCCAGATTTATATTACGGTTGGTGCTACCTTGGACTTCTTTCTTCTATCTATCTATCTATCTATCTATCTATCTATCTATCTATCTATCTATCTATCTATCTATCTATCATCAAGTCCACAGGGTCATTGGCATCATATCCAGTGGCTCTTTGGGGTATGTTCACACAATGGATTTTGACCCTGTCCATCTCTAGCGCATATCCCATGGCAGAAACCGCTGCGGTCATTAAATTGAGCTAAACCGCGAGCATGCTCCCTGCAGCTTTCCAAGGTGTCCTTTCGGTAACAGCAAAGGACCTGGATGTGTACCTTCTTGCTGTGGTCTAGAAAACCACTTGGGAAAAATCCTCTGAACTGCGGCACGTGCTTCCATTGAAAACATGGGAGGCGTGTTTAGCGCCAGCCACACGGATGGTGCCCATGCATTGGGGACCGCAATGGAACAGGCGGCACACATTCGTATGCATGAGCCCTAACACACAGATTTCAATGTGGATTTTGGAGTAGATATTCATTCAGATTTCTATGCTGAAAAATACTCTGTGTGAAATGACCTTAAAGTCGTTGTACCATATACTACTTTTCACTCTGAAGTGGCGGCCATCATTTCTGCTCAGCGTGAAAAGACTTTCATCAGTGAACGGCACTGAGGCCCACTGGTCCCTCGTCCAGCGTAGATGCTCCCTGGCCCATGCAAGACGATGACGCCTGAGCCTGGTGGTGTGGTCAGGTACCCTTGCAGGTCGTCTAGCACGCAGACCACGCTGATGTAAACGGTTTCGGATGGTCTGACGGGACACAACTCCAAGCACATTTAAGGGAGTCGAGAGGCATCCATCATCCGTTCCGCAGGGCATTGTTCACAATGAAGCAGTCAAAAGTGTGGGATGTGGCCAAAGCATGTCCACTAATATGCCTTTCTGTGACTCTTCCAGTCTCTGTATCTCTGTTGCAACCTGCTGATGACACTCTAAGCTCTGAGAACACCCTGCTTGAAGCCTCGCAAAGGCAAGGTACTGTTGATCAATTGTTAGGTGTCGTCTTGGTTTCACAATATCAAAATGTGAACAGCAATTCTAATTAAACCAGAAAATGTATTGGGCGATTAATGGATCAAACATCTGAACAGCAAGTTGTGCAAAAAGTACTGAAACACTGAACAGTTGAACATGAGCATTCAAAAGTTGGAGGTCACATTAAAGAGGACCTTTCACCACCCTGACGTGCCAATTTTAATAGCTTCATGCATTCCCCATGTAATAACACGTCTGGAACATCTATTCTCATGTCTGTATGTTGTGCCATTCCTTTATTATTTCTACTAGAAGTTATGATTTATTTATTTTTTCTACAGACTGAGGGGGCATTTACATGAGTGCTTACTGGCCATGTGCGTTCCGCATTTTGCGGATCAGCACGTCCTGCCCTTTCTGAGAAATGCCTATTCTTGTCTCAGAACAGACAAGACTATGACATGTTAAATTTTTATGCAGGGCTGCGGAACAGATTTACGGATGTGATGGTGCTGTCCGCATATTTTGCTGCCCTATTGAAATGAAGGGGTCTGCATCCAATCCGCAAAAATATGGAACGGGTAGGGACTGAAACCACAAGCGTGTGAATGCCCCCTGAAATGGGAAAAAAAAAAGCATCATTTAAAAAAACTCCATGCAAAAACTGCATTAAAAGCATCAACACACATTTCACAACCCCAAAATCTAGATATTGCTGAGTGCTATAAAATAAAACTGCATTGACGCACAAAGAAAAATGCCACTAAGGGCTCATGCACACAAACTTATTTTTTGTCCCTTCCGTTTTTTTTGCGGCCCATATGCGGAACCATTTATTTCAATGGGGCCGCAAAAAAACTGAAAAAGGGTGCATTCCGTATCCATACGGTATGTCCGCAAGTCAGTTCCGTAAAACAAATAGAACATGTCCTATCCTTGTCCATGTTGTGGACAAGGACAGGCATTGTTACAATGGATCAGCAAAAAATTCCTTCTTTGTGGACTGCAAAATACATACGGTCGTGTGCAGGAGCCCTAAAAGAAATGCCGGTTTGTCCTGCGTTTAATTCCCATGGACTTCCATGCAACATCAGTTCCTGGAGTTTTTTTTTTGTTTTTTTTTGCAACATGAGCAAAAAACAAAACCTTGCTTGAACCCAACCATACAGTACATCACACAGCATGGTGTAACATATCTGAGCAGGAGGCAAAGACAAAGGCAGTATCCAGACATTACCTTGTGATAGAAATGCATGTCAAGAAATTAGATCATTGAAGAAGAAAAAAGATCAATGAGGAGGCATCAGATCAGAGGTGGTGCACATTTTCACATTTTTATACCTTCCCTTAAAATAGCAAAAACATTAGAGGAGTGGGAATGCTTAACACAAAGATAGCGGAGCCCTGGCAAACATCACAGAGCGGCCATGTGAGGGACACAATCCAGTCCTCAAATGTTTAGAGCAGATAACTGGCACCATAAATACTTGTACTGCCGACAAAGGGCTAATTCCCTGTGAAAACCACGAAGGACAACTGCAGGGCAGTCATTGTCTATTGACCCCACTAGAAGAAGGATTTTATCATGGTTTTGTCATTCTTGTGCTCCCCCTCCTAGTAACGTACATATTTCATTGTGTTAGTTTCAGCACCCCGAAATCCTGCATTGGAGGGTCTATAATGGTAGGGCTCATGCCACGTTTTTTTTAAGGAAGTTTTTTCTGACTGCCCGTCCAAAAACATCCCATGTGAATACACCCTTAGGCCTCATTCGCACTTCAGTGTATGGTTCCAGGGGCCTAGCTAGAAATGACTGGGCCCCATAGCAAAAAGAAATTATGGGCCCCCCTCCCAGATCTCCCACCCCCACATACCTCTCGGACCTCGCTGCCACATCCGCAGCTCCTCATGCACTTGCGACGGTTACGCGTAGGACTGAGCACAGACAGTTGGTCACTGGCAACGCATTTGTGCCAGTGTAGGAAATGTATGAATCTAAATGTCTGTGTATTAAAGTAGGACTAGTCAGAACTGCCACCCAGACTGCGGGACCACACCAGGGGTCAAGTCCTGGGACAAAAAGTGTGGGAACTCACCCAAGATCCACTGCCACCCCAACCCCCCACCCCCCAAAAAAAAAAATATAATATATATATATATATATATATATACACCCTGTACAGAATTATTAGGCAAATGAGTATTTTGACCACATCATCCTCTTTATGCATGTTGTCTTACTCCAAGCTGTATAGGCTCGAAAGCCTACTACCAATTAAGCATATTAGGTGATGTGCATCTCTGTAATGAGAAGGGGTGTGGTCTAATGACATCAACACCCTATATTAGGTGTGCATAATTATTAGGCAACTTCCTTTCCTTTGGCAAAATGGGTCAAAAGAAGGACTTGACAGGCTCAGAAAAGTCAAAAATAGTGAGATATCTTGCAGAGGGATGCAGCACTCTTAAAATTGCAAAGCTTCTGAAGCGTGATCATCGAACAATCAAGCGTTTCATTCAAAATAGTCAACAGGGTCGCAAGAAGCGTGTGGAAAAACCAAGGCGCAAAATAACTGCCCATGAACTGAGAAAAGTCAAGCGTGCAGCTGCCAAGATGCCACTTGCCACCAGTTTGGCCATATTTCAGAGCTGCAACATCACTAGAGTGCCCAAAAGCACAAGGTGTGCAATACTCAGAGACATGGCCAAGGTAAGAAACGCTGAAAGACGACCACCACTGAACAAGACACACAAGCTGAAACGTCAAGACTGGGCCAAGAAATATCTCAAGACTGATTTTTCTAAGGTTTTATGGACTGATGAAATGAGAGTGAGTCTTGATGGGCCAGATGGATGGGCCCGTGGCTGGATTGGTAAAGGGCAGAGAGCTCCAGTCCGACTCAGACGCCAGCAAGGTGGAGGTGGAGTACTGGTTTGGGCTGGTATCATCAAAGATGAGCTTGTGGGGCCTTTTCGGGTTGAGGATGGAGTCAAGCTCAACTCCCAGTCCTACTGCCAGTTTCTGGAAGACACCTTCTTCAAGCAGTGGTACAGGAAGAAGTCTGCATCCTTCAAGAAAAACATGATTTTCATGCAGGACAATGCTCCATCACACACGTCCAAGTACTCCACAGCGTGGCTGGCAAGAAAGGGTATAAAAGAAGAAAATCTAATGACATGGCCTCCTTGTTCACCTGATCTGAACCCCATTGAGAACCTGTGGTCCATCATCAAATGTGAGATTTACAAGGAGGGAAAACAGTACACCTCTCTGAACAGTGTCTGGGAGGCTGTGGTTGCTGCTGCACGTAACGTTGATGGTGAACAGATCAAAACACTGACAGAATCCATGGATGGCAGGCTTTTGAGTGTCCTTGCAAAGAAAGGTGGCTATATTGGTCACTGATTTGTTTTTTTTTTGTTTTTGAATGTCAGAAATGTATATTTGTGAATGTTGAGATGTTATATTGGTTTCACTTGTAAAAATAAATAATTGAAATGGGTATATATTTGTTTTTTGTTAAGTTGCGTAATAATTATGCACAGTAATAGTCACCTGCACACACAGATATCCCCCTAAAATAGCTAAAACTAAAAACAAACTAAAAACTACTTCCAAAAATATTCAGCTTTGATATTAATGAGTTTTTTGGGTTCATTGAGAACATGGTTGTTGTTCAATAATAAAATTAATCCTCAAAAATACAACTTTCCTAATAATTCTGCACTCCCTGTGTGTGTGTGTATATATATATATATATATATATATATATATATATATATATATATATATTTCACAGAAAATTCAGTGCAACATAAAACATAAACAAAAACTGGAATTTGCGCTATATATCTGTTCAGACATAATTCGTCTCTTTCATATTAGAAGCTCCCCTTATATATATTATTTACTTACAGTTCTGAACACTCAGGGGTGCTGGCTGGCTTAGCCTCAGGGGTGCTGACAGGCTTGGCCTCAGGGGTGCTGGCAGGCTTGGCCTCAGGGGTGCTGGCAGGCTTGGCCTCAGGGGTGCTGGCAGGCTTGGCCTCAGGGGTGCTGGCAGGCTTGGCCTCAGGGGTGCTGACAGGCTTGGCCTCAGGGGTGCTGACAGGCTTGGCCTCAGGGGTGCTGGCTGGCTTGGCCTCAGGGGTGCTGGCTCGCTTGGCCGGGCAGAAGGAGTGTGGGAGACTGTGAGGCCTTTTTTCTCCAAGCTGCTCTGGAAAAAAAATATTTTTCATTATACCTCAGGTCAGACCACCAATCAGACCCCCAATGTTAATCAGACCTCAGCTAACAGCCCCAATAAGATCCCCAATGTTAATAAGACCCCAATAAGACCTCAGATAACACCTCAGCTGAATATGAATGACCCCCAATCAGACCTCAGATAAGAGCCCCATGCCTCATAGCAGCCCCCAGTAGCCTCATAGCAGCCTCCAGTAGCCTCATAGCAGCCCCCAGTAGCCTCAAGGCAGCCCCCAGTAGCCTCTCCATCAGCCCCCAGTAGCCTCTCCATCAGCCCCCAGTGCCTCTCACCAGCCCCCAGTGCCTCTCCATCAGCCCCCAGTGCCTCTCCATCAGCCCCCAGTGCCTCTCCATCAGCCCCCAGTGCCTCTCCATCAGCCCCCAGTGCCTCTCCATCAGCCCCCAGTGCCTTTCCATCAGCCCCCAGTGCCTTTCCATCAGCCCCCAGTGCCTTTCCATCAGCCCCCAGTGCCTCTCCATCAGCCCCCAGTGCCTTTCCATCAGCCCCCAGTGCCTTTCCATCAGCCCCCAGTGCCTCTCCATCAGCCCCCAGTGCCTCTCCATCAGCCCCCAGTGCCTCTCCATCAGCCCCCAGTGCCTCTCCATCAGCCCCCAGTGCCTTTCCATCAGCCCCCAGTGCCTTTCCATCAGCCCCCAGTGCCTCTCCATCAGCCCCCAGTGCCTTTCCATCAGCCCCCAGTGCCTCTCCATCAGCCCCCAGTGCCTCTCACCAGCCCCAGTGCCTCTCACCAGCCCCCAGTGCCTCTCACCAGCCCCCAGTGCCTCTCACCAGCCCCCAGTGCCTCTCCATCAGCCCCCTAGTGCCTCTCACCAGCCCCCTAGTGCCTCTCACCAGCCCCCTAGTGCCTCTCACCAGCCCCCTAGTGCCTCTCACCAGCCCCCTAGTGCCTCTCACCAGCCCCCCAGTGCCTCTCACCAGCCCCCCAGTGCCTCTCAATCAGCCCCCAGTGCCTCTCAATCAGCCCCCAGTGCCTCTCAATCAGCCCCCAGTGCCTCTCAATCAGCCCCCAGTGCCTCTCAATCAGCCCCCAGTGCCTCTCAATCAGCCCCCAGTGCCTCTCAATCAGCCCCCAGTGCCTCTCAATCAGCCCCCAGTGCCTCTCAATCAGCCCCCAGTGCCTCTCAATCAGCCCCCAGTGCCTCTCAATCAGCCCCCAGTGCCTCTCCACCAGCCCCTAGTGCCTCTCCACCAGCCCAATCGGAGTCCCAGCAGTGTAATGCTGGGGCACCGATCGGTTACCATGGCAGCCAGGATGCTACTGAAGTCCTGGCTGCCATGGTCAGTTAGTCAGCACAGCATACTTACATGCGCTGTGGCCGCCCGACGCTCCTTCTTCTTGTAACTCACAGGTCTGTGCGGCGCATTGCTTATTCTTATAGCAATGCGCCGCAAAGACCTGTGACGAGTTACAAGAAGGAGGAGCGCCCGGCGGCCACAGCGCATGTAAGTATGCTGTGCTGACTAACTGACCATGGCAGCCAGGACTTCAGTAGCATCCTGGCTGCCATGGTAACCGATCGGAGCCCCAGCATTACACTGCTGGGACTCCGATCGGAACTGCCGCTGCCACCAATGATGGGTGGGGTGGAGATCGGGGAGGGGGGAAGGCCGCCCCTTATCGTACACAGATGATTTATTTATTTTTTTAAATCCTCAGCCAGCGGCCCGGGCCCCCAGTGGCGTACGGCCCCATAGCCATTGCTATGGCTGCTATAGCGATCCCTACGCCACTGTATGGTTCCATGAAAAACCACTGACTCAACACAGATGGCATCCGTGTTCTATCAGTGGTTTTTCATGGACCATTGGTAGGAGATGCACTAGAAATGAATTTGCGGTACAGGACGCAGGGTACATGGAAAGGCGACGTCCGTTTCGCACATCTGCGCTTCGGCTGGGCTTTGCATGATGGGGCGGATACCATCAGATGATTTATACCTGGGTATGCACGTGTCATGCCATTTCATTACCATCACACAGAAATGTGACCACTCTCTCACAGTCAGTGTTTGATCAATGTTTTCCAACAGCGAGCCATAAACAGGAGTGACACCTACACAGAGATGGGCCCCTTTCAGACGAGCGAGTTCCACACTCCAGACTCGCAGCGTGAGTATAAGACCGCTCCCATCCTGACCTCCCAGCACTGACGGGGTCGCGTAGCATTATATTGATTTATGATGCTATGTAACCCTTAGGCCTCTTTCACACGGCCGTCATGTTTTTTGCCCGGATAAGATGCGGGTGCGTTGCGGGAAAATGCACGATTTTTCCGCGCGAGTGCAAAACATTGTATGCGTTTTGCACGCGCGTGATAAAAATCGGCATGTTTGGTACCCAAACCCGAACTTCTTCACAGAAGTTCGGGTTTGGGTTAGGTGTTCTGTAGATTGTATTATTTTCCCTTATAACATGGTTATAAGGGAAAATAATATATTCTGAATACAGAATGCATAGTACAATAGGGCTGGAGGGGTTAAAAAAAAATAAAAAAAATTTTAACTCGCCTTAATCCACTTGTTCGCGCAGCCCGGTCTTCTTTCTTCAGGACCTGGGTAAAGGACCTGTGGTGACGTCACTGCGCTCATCACATGGCCCGTCACATGATCTTTTACCATGGTGATGGATCATGTGACGGACCATTTGATGAGCGCAGTGATGTCATCACAGTCCATTCAGTTTTGTTTGCGATCGCGTTCAGTTTTTATCGCACGGGTGCAATGCGATTGAATGCGTTTTGCACACGTGTGATAAAAAACTGAATGTTTACAAACATCTCTTAGGCCTCTTGCACACGACCGTATGGCTTTTTCAGTATTTTGCGGTCCGCAAAAAACGGATCCACAAAAAATACGGGTGACGTCCGTGTGCATTCCATTTTTTTGCGGAACGGAACAGCTGGCCCCTGATAGAACAGTACTATTCTTGTCCGTTATGCGGACAATAATAGGACATGTTCTATCTTTAAACAGAAAAACGGAAATACGGAAATGGAAGGCATACGGAGTACCTTCCGGTTTTTTTTGCGGATCCATTGAGATAAATGGTTCCGTATACGGAATGCAAAAACGGAACGTAAATGGGAAAAAAAACCATTCATGTGCAAGAGGCCTTAGCAACCATCCTTGAAAAATGCATCGCATCCGCACTTGCTTGCAGATGCGATGCGATTTTCACGCAGCCCCATTCACTTCTATGTGGCCAGCATTGCGTGAAAATCGCTGAATATTGAACATGCTGCAATTTTTTACGTAACGCGTGGCACAAGTGATGCGTAAAAACCAATGCTCATGTACACAGACCCATTGAAATGAATGGGTCCGGATTCCGTGCGGGCGCAATGCGTTCGCATCACGCATTGCACCCCTGCGGAATACTCGCTCATGTGAAAGGGGCCTTACAGTTCTGCAATGGATAACACTGACAGCATTATGTCACTGTTATCTAATACATTCCAGAACTGTAAGTGTTACATAACATCATAAATCAATATAATGCTATGCGACCCCGTCAGTGCTGGGAGGTCAGGACGGGAGCTGCTGCATACTCACGCTGCGAGTCCGGAGTGTTCTGAAAGGGGCCATAAGGTATAATTGAAAGATTTTGACCTGTACTTGGTTTTGTCTCACAATCATCGGGTCTAATGCCTGCGATTGGCAATAACCCTGATTCCAGAAATTTACTATGAATGTCTTGTTAATAGCAGGGTCTCTCTCTGAAGGATTCTATGCTATTACAGATGTAGTTCTTATATATGCCTGCAGGTGGCAGGGCCCCATAAAAAAATAGATAATCTGCCATACGCTGCAATGAGAATTCATCGCAGTGTAAGGGTATGTTCACATTTGTGGCATGCCTGATCCAGCAGCCTGATCTGGAACAAATGCTGGCTGTCTACCGGACAAAAACTGTTTCAAAATTTTTTGTCTAGCCGAACTCTGGCATTTATGCTTGAATGTTTCCAGATCACTGCCGGACCCCATTATAGTCGATAGGGGTCCAGCAGTAAACTGTAGAATCCACCAGTGCCAGATCTGTCTAAATCCTGCTGGCTGCTCTGTACTGAAACAGCCTGCTAGATCCATGCATATTCATGCCCCCTGAGGGGGGCTTGAAGGGGTTGTCCCATCTCAGACACTGGTGGCATATCGCTAGGATATGCCTCGATTGTCTGATAGGGACGGGTCCCACCGCTGGGACCCGCACCTACAATGAGAATGGAGCAGGGAAATGAACGGAGGGGGCACTTCCGTCCTCCATTAATTTCTACGGGGCCGCCGAAAATAGCCGAGTGCTGGCTCGGCTATTTCCGTCTGCCCCATAGAAATGAATGTGAGCAGGGGTTGCGCGTGCGCGGTGCGCTCCCATTCACTTCTATGGGAGCAGCGATTGGTGGTGGACGGACCCCTGGAAATCCGGGTTCCTCCAGCCACAGCCCTCGCCGCTCCATTCTCGTTGTAGGTGTGGGTGGGACCCGCACCTATCAGAAAATGGGGGCATATCCTAGCGATATGCCCCCATTGTCTGAGATGGGAATACCCCTTTTAAGAAAGTAAAAAAATAAAAATAAAGTTTCAAAAATAAATATTTAAATCACCCACCCCCCTTTCCTGACAAAAAAATAAGGATCATATGCATTATCACATTACACATATTCCAAAATAGTATCAATAAAAACTACAGATCGTCCACCAAAAAATGAGTCATCACACAGCTCCGTAGATGCAGACAGTATATATTGATAGGATAGGTCATCAATATCTGATCGGTGGGGGTCCGACACCCGGGACCCACACACATCACCTGTTTGAGGAGGATGCGGTGCTCCATGTGAGTGCTGCTTCCTCTTCATTACACTGCCCGTCGCCTCTACAGCGCAATCACTTGAATGGAGCGAGTGCTTGTAATAACACTGCGCCGCCGCTGCAAGGGAGACGACGCACAGAATAACGAAGAATAAGCAGCGCGCCTCTTCAAACAGCTGATGTGTGGGAGTGTCGGACCCCCGCCAATCAGATATTGATGGCTTAGGGCTCATGCATACGACCGTTGTTTTGCGGTCTGCAAACTTACGGATCCGCAAAACACATTTTTCAAAACGTGGCCCATAATAGAACAGTCCTATCTTTCTCCGTAATGCTGACAATAATGGGACGTTTTCTATTTTTTGGCGAAACGGACATGTGGACACGGAATGCACACAGAGTCAATTCCGTTTTTTTCTGCGGCCCTATTGAAGCGAATGGTTGTTCATACAGACCGCAGAAAAACTGAACGGACACCTAGAAAAATACATTGGTGTGCTTGAGCCCTTATCCGTCAGTATATACAGCCTGCACAACCCCGTTAAAACAAGAAGAGCAAGAACTCTGCTCACAAGAGCTAGCACTCTATGAGGAGATGGGAGTGACACTTGAGGGAACAAGTGCTGGTTTTGAACAATGCTGCAGCCCAACAATAATGATCGAAAAACCTGCACGTTTTAGGATTGTGCATGCAAAGGTCCAAAGTCTAAAGCGAATGCACTAGTGCGTTATTAGAATTAGTGCGCAGTCGAGAGTCCAGAAAGCAGCCATCAGGAATCCCAGCCGTTTTGTTCCTGCCTGTATTCTAATGAAGGGGCTGTGCCGGGTGCTCTGGGAGGGCTGACTCCCTGGAATCCCAGTATGGCTTGGCTTGTGTGTCAGGCTGTTTGTCTGGGTTTAAATGAACAAATGCCTGGGACTACACCGAGCTGAGACCCTGCTAGGGATCCTATTACAACCTCTGGATTTGCAAATGCTCTCCTCCTGAGAAGGATAAAGTAAGTGGCCTGGCTCGCTGCTGTGTCTTTCTAAGTGGCATGGGCTGTTTGCTTAATGTGTTTTTTCTCTCTGGTTGGTTCCTATTTCTGCTGGAGAAACCAGGATCTGGTCATTTGCTGCGTTACATATGCTGCAGATAGAACCCCACATGTGCTCTCCATTGTGGTTTGAGATCATTCATTGCTGCAGGACTCGCCTGTGGTAGTAGCTCTGCGAACGGAGACGTAGATGGAACTGATGGAGTCGTTTACGTTATTTTGCACACATCTGTATTTTCCATTCATGTGTGGGTCTGACTATGTATGTGCTCTTTATAAAGTGGTGTGGGGGGGGGGGGGGCAACTTCAGCGGTAAATCTGGTTAGAGTTGATCTGCAGGACATGAGGCAGAACCAGCGCATGGGTCAGCGTGTCCAACAGAGGAACATCATGGGGCAGTGGTGGGAAACGACATACGTGTGACAGCAAAGTGTTTGACTATGGATGATGGCAGGGAGTTGGGACTTAACAAAAAAGAATTGGTCTAAAAATCTTTTTTTTGTGTCATGTATAATGTTGTTGCGTCCTACAGAAAGCTAAACAGTTTTTGTCCACCTATGCAACGGCCGATAGTAGTGCCCTCACTGATTTATTGTCTGAACTCAGCAAATAGCGCAAATCCCCAGGGATCTATTGGAAAGTTGCCTAAAAATTCATGAAGTTTGTTTTCACAAGTTTCCTCTTCTTTTCTTTTTTTTTTTTTTTAGCCGCCTGACAGGTAGTCACTTTTGTGCATTTGGCAATAAGCAGCCATCAAAAACAATGCACCTTTTGTTTGAACAGCGACATTTAACGCCCTAAAGGACAATTATGGAAATTGTATGTATTGGACAGTAGACAGACCTCTTCGGACGTTCAGAAGGTTGGGATAGACTTGGAATGAAATAGCAGAGCTGCATTCTCACTGAGCATTAGAGGGGATCTTTAACGACTGGAGCTGCAGTGGGACTTGCACTTTTTTTTTTTTGCCTGGAAAAATATTCCAAGTTTAGAATCTTTTCCATAAAAAGTCCTACCGATCTCAAAACCTTATTAGGCTGAGAGCTGGGAACGCAACGCTGTAACCCAAGAACATGTTTAAATGAATGACGTTTGGAGGATTGCAACTTAAGGACCAGACATTGTGCTGCTTTACTAATGTAGGAAGGATTAAAGGGGAACTTTATATTGTCATTTTTAGATTTTCTAATAAATACATTTTAGCTGTGTTGTACTAGGGAGGACATGGTCAACATCGGTGCTCCGAACTTGAGGAGATCTTGTGCATTCAGTCAGAGGGCTGGTGCTGTCCTTTAGATGCTCTACCAACACTTCTGCCAGTCCCAGGAAAAAGTCTGCTTAGAACACAATGCTGCGTCTTGGTTATACAGGGGGACATGGGGCAGATGAGTGGGCTGGGGACTAGGACAACTGTCCCAACAGAGGAGAAAAAGGGAACTTCGTGCGGCGCTTCCAACGGACAGAAGGGCTCCAAGGAAGTATAAGAAGAGGACTTTATCAGTGCAGAAGACTATGTGTCTCAGGATCACACTGATCCCTTCATCCCTTCTCTCTGAAGCGCCATTGGGGATTAGGATGGGAGGGAAAAACCAGGGCTGCATGAAAAACCTAGAATATAGAGCATTCTGCGATTCTCACGCAACGCAGAAATGATGCGTGAAAAACAGACCCATTGAAATTAATGGTCAGGATTCAGTGCGGGTGCTATGTGTTCACTTCACGCATTGCACCCGCACGGAAAACTCGCTCGTGTGAAAGGGGCCTTAGGCCTCATGCACACGCCCGTTCTGTGCATTGGGGCCCGCAATTTGCTGTCCCCAATGCACGGGCAACATCCATGCGGCTGCCGCAGATGGATCCAGTCCTATTTAACTTGAATGGGTCCGTGATGCGTCCACACTGCAAAAAATAGAACAAGCACTCCATAGTGCTCCTGTGGGGTTCTGTGCCTCCGCACTGCACCTTCCAGATCGCAGATCCATTCAAGTGAACACGGCTGTTTGCATGAGGCCTTATAGAGCAGAAGGAGCTGAAAAGATTGCTTTATAGTTTTGTGGGAAAAGATTCAGTGTAACCTGTATTTTATTTGTCTCTGTTCTTAGGAGTCATGTGGGCAGTGCTACTAGATGTCAGTCACTAATTAGGACCGCCCACATGACTCCTAAGCATAGAAAGAGCAGAGATTTAAATGAATAAATTACACATTTTATTGAATCTGTTCCCATAAAAGTACACATCAGTCTGCTCAGCTCCTCCTGCTCTATAACCTGTTGCCTGCAGAGGTTCCCTTTAAATGGCATCTACTGTTAGATCCCAGCTTTGTTGCTGTCGGGCTGGCATACAGTTGACCTTTCTTGAAGCCTCCTCAGATGTATGCTAGCACCCTCCTACCTGCTGAGCCGCATTGTCTCATCTTCTAAAGCCACTTCCCGACCATGAGCACGTTAGTCCTGCTCACATTAATGACCGCGTAGCATCTGGTGTTTGAGTAATAGGGAGTTAACATGATTTCCATGGTATGAATGGCAGATCAGCGAGTACGGCGGGTCATCTAGTTCTTGTAATAGGGTTTATGAAATCCATGTTCTGCATGTTTTTGTTTCCTTTCCATCACAAGATTGTCATACGTCTGAGATTTCATAGACAGGGGTTGACTTGCACACTGCATGTTATGCATGATTGCAGTTTGCAAGTACAAGTCTTCAGAGCTAAATGCTGGGGGAAAGTCAGCGTCTTTTCAGCATTATTATTTATTTAAAAGTGCCATTAATTCAATGTCGCTGTACATAATATAAAAATACAGAGGGGGAGAGGACCCTGACCGCAAGAGCTTACAATCATCTACATGGGATTGTCTGGGTTTTTGACACTGATGACTCTATCCTCAGGGTTGGAATCTCTGTGGGAATGGAGAAGATGAGGAGACATGAGAGGAGGGTGAGGTGTGGCTAATGAGCAGCAGCACTTGTATGCAGTCTCCATTACCACAGCCCCACATTACCACAGTCTGTCCAACCCATACTTTATGTCCCTTCATGAACTAAGTTCCCCAGAGATTCAGCTAAAGTTCTTATCTGTATTCAGAATCATAATCCTTGGCAAGTAGAGCAGAGAGGAGGATGAGGCAGCTCTTTACTTCAATGTTGTAACTTGTCCTCATGTGTGATCAGGACAGGTTTTGTGTGAACTAATGGGACAGCGGCCATTTTGTTTTCCCTGATTGCTCCCCAGACAAAATGAGCCATTATAAATAATGAAAGGTATTTGAGAATATATTTATAATAAAGTAATATTTAAAGGGGTTGGCCACTATAAAAGTACTTTCCACTATATAGTGGGAGGTAGGGTAAAGAAGAGTTTCCTAATATACTTTATAAAAAGAAAATCTGAATAGTAATGGTTTTATAATGAGCCCCGCTCTGTGTGCAACCAGTTCGTTCATGGCTGCACGCGACATGGAGGAGCTTTAGAGAAAGCTCGTCCATGGCTTTTACTGTAACTGCACATGCGCTGTTTTTCCTAATAAGAGCAGCGTATGCCCAGTCTGCCCCTGCCACGCTCCCTGCTCCGACTCTGTCTCTACAACCGGCTTATTATTCCTGTTAGAGTTCGGAGCGGGAAGAGGAGTAAGAGCGCATCTGATCCCCGATCCGCTCTTACTTTTCTTCCCGCTCCGAACTCTGACAGGAATAAGCCGGTTGTAGAGACAGAATCGGAGCAGGGAGCGTGGCAGGGGCAGACTGGGCATGCGCTGCTCTTATTAGGAAAAGCAGCGCATGTGCAGTTAGAATAAAGCCATGGACAAGCTTTCTCTAAAGCTCCTCCATGTCGCGTGCAGCCATGAACGAACTGGTTGCACACAGAGCGGGGTTTATTATAAAACCATTACTATTCAGATTTTTTTTAATAAAGTATATTAGGAAACTCTTTTTTTTTTTACCCTACCTCCCACTATATAGTGGAAAGTACTTATATAGTGGCCAACCCCTTTAAGTATTTTCTTTTTCTAAATTCCCTGAGAACCTTTTTAAGGAGAGTTCACATCACCATTATTTTTCCTTTCTTATAGAAAAGAAAGAAAACGGATCCTGTAAAAAAATTTAAAAAACGGATCCTGTGCATCAGTTATGCACATTTGGCATCCGTAAGAGCCATTTCTATCTGGGATCCATTTTTTTTAGACGGAAAGAAAGGTATTGCATGCAGGACTAAAGAAACGGAACGGAAAGAAATACGGTAGCTCAAATGGATGTCAAATGTGCAAAACTGATGCACAAGATCAGTTTTTTTTAAAGGATCAGTTTAAAAAATATATATATTCTGTTCTTCTGATGGATCAGAAGAACGAAAAAATAACGGTGAAGTGAACTCTCCCTAACCAAGCACAGCATCATCCATTGGATAGTGTCTGTGCTTGGTATCGCAGCTCACACTCATTTACTTGAGAGGGACTGAGCCGCACCTAGGCCATGTGACCGATGAACGTGACTATTAACCAGCCTAGAAAGAGACTGTTGCGCTCACCGGCCCCTTTAAATAGCTGATTGTTGGCGGTGCCAGCAGTTGGGCCTCCACCAATCACATACTGGTGACCTGTCCTGAGGATAGGTCATCAGTATATATCAGACAGCCCAATTAAAGAAGACCCGTCACCTCTCCTGACATACCTGTTCTAGTAAATACTTGTATACCCCATGAAATTGCCCCTGACTAAATTGATTGAAAACTGACCATTACCGACTTAATAAGGTGTGTCCTTACACAGTCTGACCCTGTCAGCAGTGAGGTTCCTTTGGGTGTAACTGGAGGAGGTGACTTTCATAAGCTCTTTTCACAAACAAGGAGGCACGTTGTCACACCTAGAGAAGCTTTTATGGAAGTTAACATTTTTCATTTTATTGGTGGCATTTTGCGAATGCAGCAGAATGCAGGCCTTTTCCAGTTTCCGCGGGTGGCAGTCTCCTCATGGTTTTACCTAGCTCTGATACATTCAGTTCCTGTCTAGATTCATTGGGGCACCATTTACAATAAATACTAAATATGTAAATGATAATATAATAGATGAATAGGGCAGGTGATCGGGATGTGGCACCTTCTCGACCTTAGTTCAGATAACACGTAGAGGAAGCCCAAAAAAGGTAACTGCTAAAGAATGTGTATATCACATGGGCCAAGCACCCACCAAGAAAGATAAGATTACAGTTGCAGTCCTTAAAGAAGACCTATCGCTTCTCCAGACATGTCTGTTTTAGTAACTACTTACACCCCCCATCTAATAACAATCCTGGAGCATCTATTCTTATGCCTCTATGTTGTGCCATTCCTTTATTATTCCTACTAGAAGTTATAACTGAATTGTTAGCAGTCTCCAATGAAGGCCCAGATAGGTGTTACCTGATGTGTGTGGGGGTGTGCCCAATGTTGCCAGTGTCAGACTGTGCAGGGACACCCCCCCCCCCCCCCCAAGTGGTCACGCCCACTGCAAACTGCTAGGAGATGCTCCAGAATTCTTATTACATGGAGATGCAAAAAGTTACTAAAACAGACATGTCAAGAGAGGTGTCAGCTCCTCTTTAAGAAGCCCATCGACATCTGAAAGCTTTTGGACAAATGTTTGTTCGGCCAGCTGCTGTTCCTTCTACTGGTGACTTATTCCCTTTAAAGAGCATCTGTCACCATGTACCTGAGTAATGAACCCAATAAACTTAGGGGGTCATTTATCAAACTGGTGTAAAGTAGAACTGGCTTAGTTGTCCATAGCAACCAATCAGTTTCCACCTTTTATTTTGGAAAGCTCCTTTGGAAAATGAAAGGAGGAATCTGATTGGTTGCTATGGGCAACTAAGCCAGTTCTACTTAACACCAGTTTGATAAATCTCCCCCTTACAGTTTCATTATGGTGTTCTGATTAAAAAATTGTCTCCCTGGAGATCACTGCCTCCATTGCTGAGAAATTAAAAGGGTCTTCCAAGATTAACTATCAGTATCTAATCAGTGGGGGTCCAACACCTGGGACTCCCAACGTTGTTTGAGCAGGAGCTCCACGGCCTTCTCACAGCTTTCCCTAGGCCAGTGACGTCACATTCATCAGTCACATGGCCTAGAAGCAGGTCAGCCCCATATAAGTGAATGGGTGTCACGGTCATATTGGTGTTTTGACCGTCACACGGTTGCCGTGCAGACTGGTTGCCAGGGGCAATGTGTAGTTTGTGGTTTGCACATGTACTTCCCCTTTAAGGTGTGCCTCCCTGCTGTTTGGTCAGCAAGGGGTTAATCTTCTAGCTAGTGGGGATTATGGTGTGTCCTGGGTGTGGCCGCAAGCTTGATATAAACCTGTGGCTTGCTGGCTGGGGGCGGTGGTTCTACTGCCTTTGTTGGACTAGGACCTTGCTCCTAGCTCTCTGTTATCTGAGGGTCATCCTAGTTGTCATCAATGTCATCCCGGTGTCTCCTTCCCTTCCTATCCTTATTGGTTGGAGTGGGTTATGTTCTGGGTGTTTGTATGTCTAGTTTGGTGTTACAATTCTGGTGGTGTTTGGTGTCCAGCATGTTTGCTAGACATTCCCCTGCCTTACATTTGTTGTATCCTCTGAAAGGGGGTCTCTGGTTCCCCGGAGGGGGGACCAGTTGTCCATATGCAGCTATGTGTGTCCTGGATACCTGTGTGGTTGTTGTATGTGCTGTGTCCTTAATGGATGTGGACATCAGCTCTTGTGCACGGGTTCCAGTCGGTGTGCCTGTGGCAGGTAAGTGTGTTGTATTCGTCGCTTACCTGCCAATTCCATGTTCTATGCTGTATATGGTCTCCTTTCTTTGCAGCTTGGCCGGTGGAGACTCCTGTTCGTCCATGTTTTGGAGGAACAGGTCATCTTTACCCTGCTCCTAGTCAAGGGATTTCCTGAGGGTTAGTAGGGCCCCGAGGTTTCGGAGTATGAGCCCTCCTACCATCTGGGTTGGCTCATACGGTTAGGAGTCAGGGCAAGAATTAGGGACGCTGTAGGAGGTGACCTGCTCCCTTATTCCTCCTCCTGGCCTTGTTGCTTCCAAGTTGCTTCATCATTGTATGACATTATGACATTGGGGCTGAGCTGCAATACCAAACACGGCTACTGTACAATGTGTGGCGCTGTGAGAAGGCAGCAGCGTTACTATGAGCGCTAGTGCCTTCTCAAACAGCTGATCGTCAGAGGATAGGTCATCCGTTTAAAAATCTTTGTACTATGCAAATTGGTGCAATGAGGGCCTCACCATTGCACTTCGTCATGCAAACAGCTCCCTTCCTTATCTCAGCTCTGCCCCCCAGCTCTGAGTGACAGGGCCAGGCAATGGCGA
>NC_053394.1:127211590-127290576 GCF_905171765.1 Bufo bufo
GTTAAAATAAACTACAGTACAAGTAGTTCACTGTACCATCAATAGGCACAAAAGTAACAAGTGTTACATGTTGAAAGGCTTGTGGCAAAACCGGACCATACATGGATTGAAAGAACTTTATCGTAGCTCGATGCCAAGTTGTGCACTGGAATGACATTCTTTTTATATAAACAGTCAGAAGCAAATGTAACTATGTAGCGGCTCATTTTTTATACAAGTAATGGAAGGGAGTAAATCCTTTGCTGAATCACAGGGCTCTGATGGCTTCTGCATAAAAGGAAATGAATTAAATATAACATAACCTACAGATTTATCTTCCTTGCATCAAACATTCACAAACTATTTTACATTCCAAGGAAACAAAGCCAAATTGTATAATGCAGCAGAGTGTGTCAGTGCTACCTACCAATACTGTCCCAAGAAGAATATTGCTCAGCAAATGGGCCAAAGAGGCAAGCTTGGCACCTGTCTATGACACCACTATCCGTGGAAACTAGGGCTACAGTAAACGATTATTTAATTAATCGAGTATTCTATCGATTTTTTTTTACGATTAATCGAGTAATAAGAAAAACCTTAAAATAACGTATTGCTTTATAAAAAAATTTCACTTTCCCAGTGCCTCCTATGCCATCCACCATGTCCCCCACTCCCCCAGTGCCATCAGATTAGCAGCCCCTCCATGCCATGTCCCCCAGTGCCCCTATGATGGCACTGCCATCAGCCCCTTAATCCAGATTGCCATGATATCCCCTTTCCCCAGTTCCCCCATGCCATCCAACATATTCCCCACTCCCCCAGATCAGCCCCTCCATGTGCCAAATCACGGGTGCCCCCATTAACCCCTCTCCCCCCGCCAATAACGTTATACATGCCAAATCACAGATGCACCCCCCCCCCCGCCAATAACTCTATAGATGCCAAATCACAGGATCCCCCATTTCCCCATGCCAAATCACAGGTGCCACCATTTGCCCACCCCCCCAACCCATCGCCTCTGCTAACTTTATACTTACCTTTCAGTGCAGAGTGCGCCGACACATGGAGTCCGGCAGGAGACGTGCCTTCATCCCAGCATGCACTGGGGACCTGACGTCACACATAGCGTCAGCCAGCGCGCTGACGATGTGTAAACGCAAGGTCCTGCAGCGCGGTGCCGACGGGAGGCTACGGAGCGGTGAGTGAGAAGCTTAATTTCACTCACGCTCCATGTTCATGTGACTTAAACAAATCCTCAATGCAGAAAAACAGCATCGAGGATTTTTTTGCCTCAATTACATCGATTAAATCGATGAATCGTTTCAGCCCTAGTGGAAACACTTCTCTTCATTCTATAGGTAGCACTGTCTACATATAGACTGTTTTGTTGCATATAGCGGATGTGCAAAATACGGATGGGTCCTGTGTGCTGTGCACATTTTTTGCGGACCCACTGACTTCAATGGCATTTTGCGGCACAGACATACGGATGCAGAAAGCACACAGATAGATGATCCATGTGCTTTATGCATCTGTATGTCCATTCCGCAAAAAGATAGAACATGTTCTATGCTCAAAATGCGGACCATGGACCCATGATGTCAATGGGTCTGTAAAAAATGCAGATGCAACATGAACGGGATCTGTATTTAGCGGATATGAAATTTGCAAACAGTAAATACATATGATCATGTGCATGAGGCCTTATATCAATCACATCCGAATAATGGAGCCCGAAGTGTACGGCGGTGGAGGATTCAGTTTTCCAGCGCTGCCATGAATGCTAGTGGATTTAGCTTTAAGGTCTTGTTAACGTAATGGCCAGATGTGGTACAATACTGCATGGGATTTGGCAGCCTTTTCTAATGAAAGGGTATAAGACAGGTTTTTGCTCTACAGTCAGGATCGGAGGTAACTCCAATCCCAACTGCTAACCCTTTAATTGCCACAGTCAATAACCACAGCATTATCAAAGGGGATTTTCCCCTCTAATTGGATACCAGTGATTTGATCGGAGGCCGGGTGTGTCTTCTGCAGTGAGCCTACAAAAGGACCACAGAACTGTAAGCTCAGTGATCCTGTTGATAGGGCAAACTAGTGCCTGTGCCATAGAGAGACAGGACATAATGTATTATAATACAGGAGCATGCTAATACTTTATAAGTATAAAGTTTTCACTTTTGCTAAATTCTCTGTCAAGCTCACAGCTCATACATGCTCCATTCTATCCTTCAACTACCACCAGCTGCAGCAGAAAGTGCACACCCCCTGAGAAAGCAATTGCAGCAATGAATGGGGAGATCTCTGGATCAATGTGAGGTACAGGGCTGGTTTTAAAATTGTTAGAGATTGTCATGTACTATATGATATCTGATTTAGATTTTTTTTTACATTACTCATGGGTAGAGTTGTTGCAATACCAAATTTTTGATTCGGTTTCGATACCATAAATAAGTATTGGGATACTCAATACCACGCAAAAATAATTAACCAAAAAAGCCACGTGCATTCTGCATTTTAAAAAATGGCGAATTGCACAGTTATTTATTTTTTCTGTTCCGGCGTTCACTGCATAGATTTTTTTCAATATTTTAATAGTTTGGACTTTTCTGACGTGGCGATATGTAATATGTTTTATTTATTGTTTATACATTTTATATGTGAAATTGGGAAAGGGGGTGATTGATACTTAATATTTTATTTTATTTTTTTACACTTTTTATTTAATAACCATTTTCCCCTTAGGGGCCAGAACCTGAGATTTTTCATCCCTTGTGCTATTCACCCTGATAGAGCTATTCACCCCGATTGTAATTAGCATATGGAGCAGTAGAGGAGACAGTAATGGGGCACAGCGGGCGAACGGAGCGGCACCCAGGAATAATAGTAAGTGCTGGGACATCTCTGGGCGCCGCTCTATGTAGGAAAAGTCCTATCATTGGTGGCGCAGTGCACCCACCCCTCCTCCGCTCATTGGTGGCAGCGCAACCCAGTATCGAAACCGGGACAAAAGTATCGATTGGGTATCGAAATTTCGATACCTGCAACAACCCTACTCATGGGATAACTCCTTTAAGGGATTAAAGACTTTAGCACCTTTGTGCTGATTTATTTTTATTTGCTTCCTCAATGCAAATTTAAGCAACTTTTGAAATAGTTTTCATTAAAAATTTTCATACTATTTAGCTTTTGCAGACTGTGTCTAAGTCCTTCATCTAGTTGCTGGAATTTCCTTTTCTGACATGAATCCTTCAAGGCTCTGCTCCTGGCGGCTTTCTCTGCTGCCCCTCCTTTCTCTCCGTTAGGTCTCTTGCACACGACTGTATGCCCTCCGAGACATACGGTCCGTGAGCGCGGGAGCGCACAGCATCATAGGTTACTATGATGCTGTGCGCATCGGGCCGCCCGCAGGACTAATGTCCCGCACTAATGATAACATAGGAGTGCGGGACAATAGTCCCGCGGGCGTCCCAATGCACACAGCATCATAGTAACCTATGATGCTGTGCGCTCCCATGAGAACAACGTATGCCGCTCCGGGACATATGGCCCGCTCACGGACCGTATGTCTCGGAAGGCATACGGTCGTGTGCAAGAGGCCTTAGGCCTTTTGCACACGGCCATTTTGTGCATTGGGGACCGCAATTTGTACAGGCAGATGTGTTTGGACACTGGATCTACAGCAGGCAGCTCACGCAGAAAATGTAGGAAGAATGGCACGCACAAGGCTGTATGCCAGGGGCTGGCAGCAGCATCCTGGACACACAGATCCGGCTTGCATTAATGTGTGGGACACTGACATGAGAAAAAACTGAAGCTAGGGCAGGTTGTAAATTAAATATCTGGGTTTGAAAATGATTAAAGGCATGAAGACTGCAGCCCAAAACTTAGTGCAACCTATTTTATTCAACTCAACCACTAACATATGTAAAACGTATTATTATTTCATATCAAAGGTTTCTATAGTGTTTAAACAGTACCCCTCTGTTCACATGTCTATATGGAAATAAACGATCAAAAGCTCTGAAACGATCTCACACTCCAGCAGACTCACTGCCAGCATTTAATACATGGCCGCCCATTCACTTGAAGTCGTTTATCTGTTTTAGCAACTACTTGCATTCTGTAAAAAAAAAAAAAAATTTGCAACTTTTCATATAAGTATTTTGTGCCATTCCTTTATTATTCCTACTAGAAGTTTTAGGAAAGACTTACAAGCAAACAAGTGGAATATAGTATCACAAAATATCATTTATTATAAAATATAAAAAAATCTGGAGAACAACGGGATGTTATACAGTACACGGAGAAGCACAAGGCCAGCAGCATCAAAAACACCACCATGAAACTGCGCAATGTGTGGCGCAGAATGGTATGACCCACTGGGCACCGATATTTCATGTGTTGTAAACCTCTCTGACATACCTTGTTAGTGAGACCCTGTGTCCTGTCATTCCCATCGGTGTGGAGATTTTTTTAGATATTTTATGTGTTCCGTGCCACAGGGGTGGGGTTGGTTCGATCGTAGCCCTTCCTGTGGGGTTGTGAGTGCCCGGGTCGACCCCGCATACGGCCTTCCTGCCGTCGGTGGTGCCGCCTCGGCCACTCGCACCCCACACCTGTTATTGTCCACTCTGCGACTCCTGCGGTTTCCCCTGGTTTTTGGGGGTTGGGGGTGTCTCGGTTGACACCGCCGGCGGCTTTTTGCCGCCGGTGGTGTCACCCCGGTCACCCCTTCCCTATCAGGACTTTGAGGATTTTTTAATCATCCATGTTGGGTTGTGGGTTGGGTGTGCCCAGTGTGGCCCCGCGGGCTGCCTTTTGCTGCCCGGGGTGCCGCCCTTGTCGCCCCCGCCCTCGGCCCGTACCATGGAGGGCAACTATGTCTTAGGGTCCTCATTATGTGGCTCTCAATATAACATTATCTTTGTCTATTAATTCAATGGGACGATTCCTTTCATCTGTATGAATTGTTGCTTTATTATGTCCAATGTTTTAGGCCTACATGCCCTTATGGTCCTTTTATTTTATATACATGTATCCGTTCTTTATTGGAGTGATTGTATTATCACGTATATTTTAGATTGAGATCGAGAGTGCATTGTATTATGGGCCAATTACGGGCCAGACTACACTATTACAAGCATGAGAACTGCCAACTGTATGCCTTTTGGATTATGGATAATAATGGCCACTTGTACACTATTGATAGCATTTCTTCACATATATGATGTTCTTATAGGAAAATTATTCACTTCTTATTCACTATGTATCTAGATCAATTATATGATCGTTATAATGGTATTGCGGTTCCAATTACATGGACCCCCAATACATCACGTTTTTTACTGATATGTCACCGTGCGGGCAGGTCACGGAGTTATGCTATGGTTAGCCACTCCGATGGGTCCATTTATATGGACCCCTAATATATCACTTTTTAATTCTATTTGTCACTGTGTGGGCAGGTCGTGTAATTATGCTATATTTCGCTATATCCATGATCATGCCATCACCTTATACTATATATTTCTTATTCTGTATATATCATTTTTATGCATTTTTCGTTTACATCACATAGTCACTGGCGGTTTTCTTTTTAGCACAGCGTTGCCTGTGGGTGTAGGACCCTGTGTGGATATAGCGGGTGTGCGCCTGTGGCAGTACTATATCTATTGTGCGACTTTTAGCTTCATCCCTAGGCCCTAATCTTAGCCGTTGTTTGCGGTTCACCTGCGTTCCACGGGGGTCGCGGGGCGCGCATGCGCTGGGCGACGCCATCTCGACGCGCTCCATGACGTCTGTCAGCGCCGCGCATGCGCGGTGTGCAGATGGGGACGCGCTGAGAGATGGCGCCGCGTATCATGGTGCTTCCCGGGCCCGTTTGTGTGGTCCGCAGGTGTGCCGCATGCAGGTAATTCTTTTCCATTGTCCCACCCCCACCATATGCTCTATATATACCCTGCTCATCTAGCATTCAGTACCTCCTGACGAAGCCGCTGAGGTGAAACGCGCGTCGAGGTCTCGCGCTCAGGGCCTGTCATTCATCCCACCACCATGTCTTCAGGTACGTCCCGCTATTAGCACGGTTCCATGCTGCGTGCAGGGCACCCTCGTATGTATCCACACTGGGGCCTCTGTACTTAGGCGCACGTTTGTTATTGTTATTTCAGCCTGTGATCTACATTCATTGTATTATTTTTTATTGGCTGATTGTGGTGCCTACATCATTTCCGTGCTTGCCAGCTACGGCTCTGGGTTTACCATAATTGGTCTGTGGTACTCTGCATACTACACCCGTATTGGGTCTGTAGTACTCTGCATACTACACCCGTATTGGGGAGACCTTTCATATGTGATATCTATCTGGCTATCCCAGAGTCTTAGCTCTATCTTTGGGTCATACCATTCTGCGCCACACATTGCGCAGTTTCATGGTGGTGTTTTTGATGCTGCTGGCCTTGTGCTTCTCCGTGTACTGTATAACATCCCGTTGTTCTCCAGATTTTTTTATATTTTATAATAAATTATATTTTGTGATACTATATTCCACTTGTTTGGTTTTTAGTTTACTCTGGATGTGGTACAAGTGGGTACTTTAGCTGTCTTAGTTGACAGAGCTGCCTTTTTGTAGGTTAACAAGACTTACAAGCAGTCTGCATTACGGAAAGAGGCAAGTAAAACCAGCCTTCTTTTCGAGAGAAGCTTATCGCATAAACGACAACAGAAATGAATGGGAAGGTGGGGGGTTTTATACAAAGGGGCCATGGTTTGTACAAATTTACCCCAAAGTGGGAAGTTTGTGGACATTCTCTGGGGAACATAAAGTGTAATAAAAAGCACCATAGAGAGGTTTAACACTAGTTTTAGAGCTCTCCAGCACGCTGTTCTGGCGGTGGACAGTCTGCTGGAGCTCTCTGGAGCCGGAAGTTACTGCGTTCCTGTAAGCCCCTTTTATTTTCCATTACATTTTAAGGAGGACAAATCTGAATTTTTTTGAAACAGGAATTCTGTGACTGGTATTTCACATAATACCCAGCACACAATCATATACATGGTATCCATAATATAGGATAATCTTGTTTATAATCATGTCTATGCTTAAGTAAGTGATGACAGTTTCCATGTATGAAATAGTCACTGCTAAGCTATGTAATTTACAATAGAACTAGATGAGAACGTTGACTGGTGCAGTGCTCTGCAATCCAAAAATTTATGGAGGCAAGATGCTGTTATATATAACTTACATTGCTGTACAGACCAGGAGCAGAACTGTCAGGATTGGAAATTTCATTTTTTATTTGGTTTAAAGGGGTTGTCTGAGTTATTTTTTTGTTCTTTGTATGGTTTCTAACTAGTCAAATGAAAGGACTTCACAATTCACTTACTTTATCTCCATTTGCTGGTTTCTCAGATTTCACTGAGGCTCACATGACCTGTGATGTCAGCTTCTCTCCCTGCTCTGATGATGTTTTGTGAACAAAGCCTAAGAGATCAGATATGTGTTTGTACACAAGCTGCACAATAACAGGTAGGGAGAAGATCCCTTTAAGGAGTTTTCCAAGATTAGAAAAAACAGTGCACCACTCTTGTCCATGAGCTCTGAATAGTATTGCAGTTCAGTCTAGTGACTGACCTGTGTATACACACTCAAAAAAGGACATCTGTCAATCAATGATGGGACCGCCCATTGGACTCCTAAGCTCAGAACGAGCAGACATTTTAATAAAAAGTTACAAGTTCTACTAAATTTTATACCATGCTGCACCCAAACAGAACATTCCCAATGCCTTTAAAGGCTATCTACACTTTTGGAGGCAATTTTTGTTTATAATTGCATGTTACTAATTTTTGGCTAAAAATCATATTTTCAATTGACCTTTATTAAAAATATTGAGCCATTCTGTCACAAAGGGTTAACTGTTTTTCTAACTTTGTGACTGATAAGGAGCCTGTTACCTTACCAGATGACGGAAAAGACAGAAAATCCACAGGCTGCTACTACAAGATCTCACCTATGTACACAAAAAAGGATTCCATATTTTTATAAAGACCAATTGAAAAAATTATTTTTAGCTAAAAATAAGTAAGTATAAAGCAATATTTAAAAGAAAAAATTGCCCCCAAATGTGTACATAGCCTTGACTGGTTTGTTTTAAAGATTAAAACTGTACATTGTGCTAAAACTCTGCATCGTTTCTTCACTCGGGGGACTTTTAGGACATGTAAAAAATAAATGTTTGTCTGCTTTGTCCATGCATCTCCACAAGGTAAGCAATAGTCTCTTCCATGCAAGTTGTAAAGCAATTGCCTGATCACTAGAGGTCCAGTTCATCTAACCACCTGCTATTATTGGTGGTAGAAGCCATGTCTGACTATGCATTTTTTCCTACAGCAGCCGCCTGCACCCATTGCCAGTTCTCAAAGTTCTATTATCTGCTTCAATTAGAGAATTAAAGTAGGAAGATGTTCCAAGCATGTGCTTGTGTTGACTAGTGCTTAATGCTGCCATGGAAAAGGATGCTAATGAATGGTTCTGCCACAGATGCTAAAAAGCATTTATCTTTTGCTTGATAAATTGTTAAATATTGTTTACCTATATTCAATCAGTATAACAAGAGGCCAACACATAAAAATTTAATAAAAAACATTACATACTATATGCACTACACTCAGAGAAAGCATTTCCTTCTGCTTTCTTCCCTCCCAGCTGTTTGTACTCACTTTACAATATAGGTTCTACATGGCCTGTCTAAGACATAACTTTCTGACACCAAGACCTGTGCCAGGGATATGACAATTACCTTTGCCCACGCAGGTGCACAGCTGTGTAGCTTTAGGCCAAGGTAGGAAGATTTAAAAACTGCAAATGTATGGGTATCGTCTTTACAGAGTTTCTGTGCTCTCTCAATCTGCATGGAGTTTCTCCCAAACTCCTATGTGTAGGTTCACATCGATGGCACCAGGTCCGGCAAGGTGTTCCTGCACAGAACAGTCTGTCGACGTTCACCGAATCCAGCACTGACGAATTCTACCGTTCTCCACTGGATCCTCATGGATTATAATGGGGTCTGGTGGTAAACAGTCTGCTTTCTGGCATAAAAACCACTGCATGCAACGTATGGCCGACAGCTAGCCCTATGAAATTGGCTTTAGTGAATGTGTGCTTGAAATACGGAAAATTTAATTGTATGAAGACAATTTCTGTACAGCACTATGGAATATGTTGGAGTTAAATAAGCAACAGAAGTAAATGTACTAATGACTTGAGGTTTTCTTTAACTTGCTTGGTCTCCATTTGAGCATTGGCCTTTTTTTCTGAAACTCTTTGTAATAGCATAGTAGGGAGTAGATGCGAAATTAGATGAGAAAATCAAGATAAGGATGTCAGATTGTTTGTATTTTTAAACTTCAGGGTCCCCTTCATTATATTGTTACTTAAAGGGGCTTTTCCATCTCAACCTTTGTGGAATATTGCTAGGGTTAGGATATGCCACAAATGTCGGGTAGGAGCTGGTCCCACCTCTGGGACCTGCACCTGTCTCCAGAGCGGGGCGCTCAAAGTAAAGAGATTGCAGCTACGCATATACGGCCACCCTCCATTATCCAATATGTGAGTTCTGCAAATACCCTAGCGCTAGTACAGCCATTTCTGACATTTCCATAGTGTTGAATGGAGTGTCCGCTCACTCGGCTACTTTCGGAAGTCTCATAGCAGTGAGTGGAGAGCACGCTGTGCATTCACAATGTGTTCTCCTTCAATTCAGGGCCTCCTTTTTGGAGATAGGAACGGGTCCCACTTATCTGACATTTGTGGAATATCCTAGAGCTATACCATGAATGTCTGAAATTGAAAGTCCACTGTAAAGGAGTTGGCAAATAATACCTAAAATATAAAAAAGCCCATGTTTTTTACATGCTAGCATAAGTGATCATGTACCGTATCCCATCTCTGAGGGTGAAAGCCCCCTAATGCCCTGGTATCAATGTCAACACAGTAGCCTGGTTTTCTCTGGATCCATAAGAAGCAAGATGGCAGTAGTCGCATGACTACTCCCTTGGGCGGTTCCTGGCTTTCTCCACTATGGCGTAGGCACTGCACATTAAGCGGACACATCCAGTGCATGCACAGATAAAAGCAGCAGAATCCCATTTGCCTGCCCAGGCATTGGACATATACGGATAAGACTTTATTTTCATTGTAGTCGATTGCAACGAAATCTGTTTTGTACGTAGCTCTCAGATTTATGTAAACAGACATTCCCTTATACAAGTACAGAACCATATTTCTATCCCATAAATACAAAGTGCATGTTTGCAATCCCCCTAATCATACCCTATCAACGTAAATCTCAAATATAAACCTTAACATAAATTCTGTACTTCCCGGCATTCTCTATATCCCCCATTCCAACTCCAAATTACATGTTGTATCAATCAGGTCAATTACAATTACTCAATCATTGTTAAAGTGTATGTGCATTTGTGCAAACAAATGTAGAGAAAACATTCATATTGGCTTACTAAAGAAGCTGTTCCTCAGTCTATTTGTCCCTGCTTTAAAGGCTATGTACACCTTTGGAGGCAATTTTTATGATTGCATTTCACTCATTTTTAGCCAAAAATATTTTTTTCAATTTGGCCTTTATTAACAATATTGAGCCATTCTGTCACAAAGGGTTAACTCTTTTTCTAGCTGTGTGACTGGTACTTTCACTTTGTGCCCCTCATCTAATATCTCTAAACTACTGAGAGGTCAAACACACTTATTTAAGCCACATTCTTATCAATAAGATAAGAACTGAGATTTTAATACCAGGGAGGCGCACTGCCCACCAATGATTTTAATACCGGGGGAGCGCACTGGGGGCTGACAGAGAGGCTACTGGGGGCTGCTTTGAGGCATGGGGCTCTTATCGGAGGTCTGATTGGGGGTCATTCATATTAGGGTCTGAGCTGAGGTGGTATCTGAGGTGTTATTTGGGTCTTATTAACATTGGGGATCTTATTGGGGCTGTTAGCTGAGGTCTGATTAAAATTTGGGGTCTGATTGGTAGTCTGACTTGAGGTATAATGAAAAATATTTTTTTCCGGAACAGCTTACTACCCCTGAGTCTTCAGAACTGTACGTAAATTATATATAGAGGGAGCTTATAATATGAAAGAGACGAATTATGTCTAAACAGACATATAGCGCAAATTCCAGTTTTTGTTTATGTTGCACTGAATTTTCTGCGATATATATATATATATATATATATAATATATATCCAGCTGGAAGAAGGCTCTTGTGAGCCGAAACGTCGCAAAGTTGCCAAAGTTATGGGTGAATAAAGTTACACTTATTTTTCACTTTTATCTGGAGTGCAGTCCTATTTTTCTCAAGCCGTATTATTGGGGCATTGCCACTGCCCTTGTGGATTTTGCACCCGTTTCCTGGTGGTGCTCCCGCTGGATTTTCTTCAATATATATATATATATATATATATATTATATATTATATATATATAATTTTTTTTTTTTTTTTCTTTGGGGTGGGGGGAGGTGGCAGTGGATCTTGGGTGAGTTCCCACACTTTTTTTCCCAGGACTTGATCCCTGGAGTGGTCCCGGAGTCTGGGCGGCAGTTCTGACTAGTCCTACTTTAATACACAGATATTTAGATTCATACATTTCCTACACTGGCACAAATGCGTTGCCAGTGACCAACTGTCTGTGCTCAGTCCTACGCATAACCGTCGCAAGTGCATGAGGAGCCGCGGATGTGGCGGCGAGGTCCGAGAGGTATGTGGGGGTGTGAGATCCGGGAGGGGGGGGGGGGCTCATAAAAATTTTTTTGCTATGGGGCCCAGTCATTTCTAGCTACGCCCCTGGAGCAGAGATAATGAGTCCATCTGCTCCTGGTCTGATGGAATAGACAAAAAATCCACAGGCAGCTGCTGTAGCATCTTCACTATGGATTCCATATTTTTAATAAAGACAAATTGGAAAAATTATTTTTAGCGGAAAATAAGTACAATGCAATAATTAAAAAAAAATTGTCCCCAAAAGGTGTACAATACATAGCCTTTGAAGAGGACCTGTCCCCTCTCCTGACATGCCTGTTTCAATAGCTTCATGCATTCCCCATATAATAACAATTTCAGAGCATCTATTCTTATGGCTCTATGTTGTACCATTCCGTTATTTCTACAAGAAGTTATGAATGAATTGCTAGCAGTCTGCACTAAGGATACAGAGGGGTGGTAACCAGTTGGGGGGGGGGGGGTGTACCTGCACAGTCTGACTCTATCCAATCAATGCTATTGTCAGACTGTGCAGGTTCAGACCCCCAACTGGTTACCACCCCTCTGTACTTTTACTGCAGACTGCAAGCAGTTCATTCATAACTTCTAGCAGGAATAATAAAGGAATGGCACAACATAGAGCCATAAGAACAAATGCTCCAGAATTGTTCTTACATCAGGAATGCGTAAAGCTATTAAAAACAGGCATGTCAGGAGTGGTGACAGGTCTTTTTTAAGGGTCCTGTAGGGTTAAGGAAATGTTCACTTTGCTGCGTGTATAAAACATTACCATTTATGGGCTTTTTACAACAATTTAGGTATAGTTGATTCAGACAGCAATTATCTAATGCGTTTGGCCAGGTTAATGTCCAAGTGGAAATAACTCTTGAGTCATAAGAGGTGCTTCTATCTGTGTATTTATGTAGATAGTATTGTCACGATCAGTGTGGGGGGGGGGGGGCGGGGGGACTCCACACTGAACACAGGAGGGAAGGGGAACAGTAACTGGGCCTGGAAACTATGGAAGAAACAGGTCACCTCCTAGACAACCCTAATCCGGGCCCTGACTACCTAAAAATATTAACAGACCCTGAAGGTAGGAATATTCCTATGCAGGATACCTAGGCCCCGATTTCCCTATAAGGCCCTGGAATAAGTTTAGGACCAGAGACAACCCATTCCTCCCAAGATGGACAAATGGAAGTCTCTGTCTCAGGCCCAGATACAACAACAGGGAGTATAACAAATACAAACAAACGCGACACTTAACTTCTGTAGAGATGGAAGAACTGGAAAACTAGAGACGACCTCACACCAGCTCAGCCAAACCCAAATGAAGCTATCTACCGCATAGTCAGAAGGGTGGGGTCAGACTATAAAAGGTAGAAGTGATGAGCACTAAGCAACAGCTGAGAAAAGAGAAGTGGTCATTAACCCCATAAACACTGAATAAAAAGAAATCAAGGAGGCAGTTAGATTCCTCCACGCTCAGCCAGTCTCTCTGATCTCCTGACACCAGTCACCTGAGGGACCGTGACAAGTATACAGCGTTGTATGTTCACAGTCCTGTGAGACATTATTAAAGTTTTTTTTCTACTATACATATAGTATATTGTTAGGACCCCCCAATAATATAAACAAAAATCACAGAAAAGAGATAAAAACAAAGTTAAAAACATCGTGCACAATATGATAAATAAATATGATGTCCCTGGCTACAGTTATAAAAAAAAAAATAATAATAATATTTAAATCTGAGACTCTTAGCCAATATATTTTGATCAAAACCCATCTGTGACCACCTACCCCCGCCATAATGGTCTCAGGTCAGGCAGGTCCTACGCTAAACCGTGCAGGATTTTTTAATCATGGGAGTAGCATTCCTGTGCACTTTTGCCCTTCCTATCAAACAGACCGCCTTGATTAGGTGGTACATATAGGTGTGCTTGCTAGGGATTGACCGATATTGATTTTTTAGGGCCGATACCGATAATTTGTGAACTTTCAGGCCGATAGCCAATAATTTATACCAATATTCTGGGAATTTTCATTTTTGAAAAAAAAAAAGAAATTCCTACACAAATCTGCAGATAATTAATGTTTATTGTTATCGTGTATTTTTATTTATTTTTGTAAATCTTTCTTTTTCATTTATACTTAATATTTTTTTTTAACTAACTTTTAGCCCCCTTAGGGACTAGAACCCTTGTCCTATTCACCCTGATAGATCTCTATCAGGGTGAATAGGAGCTCACACTGTCCCTGCTGCTCTGTGCTTTGTGCACACAGCAGCATGGAGCTTACCATGGCAGCCAGGGCTTCAGTAGCGTCCTGGCTGCCATGGTAACCGATCAGAGCCCCAGGCTTACACTGCTCGGGCTCCGATCGGAGGAGCAGGAGAGAGGGGATCCTGTGGCCACTGCCACCAATGATTAATACTGGGGGGCGCACTGCGCCACCAACGTTTTTAATACTGGGAAGGGGGTGGGGGGCGCACTGCGCCACCAATGATTAATACTGGGGGGCTTGGGGGGGCGCACTGCGCCACCAATGAAGATAAGTCTTTCATTAATTCATATACAGGAGGCGGGAGCTGGCTGCAGCAGAATCACATAGCCGGCTCCCGACCTCTATGAGCAGTAGCTGTGATCTGCGGCACCTGAGGGGTTAACTACCGCGGATCCCTGCTACCGCTCATAGAGGTCGGGAGCCGGCTATGTGATTCTGCAGCCAGCTCCCGCCTCCTGTATATGA
This sequence comes from Bufo bufo, assembly GCF_905171765.1. Lineage (NCBI taxonomy): Eukaryota > Metazoa > Chordata > Amphibia > Anura > Bufonidae > Bufo > Bufo bufo. The sequence continues at coordinate 127,226,109 of NC_053394.1, forward strand.
ATTAATGAAAGACTTATCTTCATTGGTGGAGCGGTGGCCACAGCCCCTCCCCTTCTTTTGTCCTCTCTCCTTTAATTGGCGTCAGCGGCATAACAGGGGGAGGGAGACACTGCTTCCTTCTCCCCTGTGCTGCTGAGGCAACACGGAAAGCGCTGACAGCAGCGCGTTCTGTGTTCCCAATACGTTATCGGTATATTGGCAAAATAGATGCCGATAACGTTCAAAATCCTGAATATCGGCCTGAATATCCTTAGTGCTTGCTCCTCCTCTTATTGGTTGCTGGATACACAGAGGTGACTAGGAGTCTGCGCTCCTGAACATAAAAGCACAATGGCATAGGTAGGTTTGTAGGTTTAGAGTAGGACCTGCCTGACCCGAGACCACCTTGGCGGGGGTAGGTGGGCACAGATGTGTTTTGATCAAAATATATTGGCTAAGAGTCTCAGATTTTATTACATCAGAATGAGGGCTTAGTCCATATATAATGCTTGCATCTATTTTGTTAGTGCATTATTATCTTTTTTTCTGTGACCCCCCTAATAATGTTTGATCATCAGCTGATGAGATGCCCACCAACTTCAACATCAAGAGTATTTTTCCATGATAGAAGAGCATGGACATTTACAGACACCCTGCAGTATAGTGGAAACAGATCTCCTGTTCACATCTCCCATACACTACCATAGATAATAACTATATATTGTGTCACATGCAAACAAGGAGTCACGAACTGCTTAAGACCCCATAGTGTGCCACTACTGACCTTGAAGTTGAAGGTCATAATAGCAACGTTTAGCTATAACCCAAACAGTTTATTTCTCACGTCACTGCTCACAGCTTCTGTTCTCAATGGAGCCAAGACATTATTGATGGAGGTCTTCAAATGGATCCCAACAGATCCTTTTACATTGCGTTCAGTAATAATTGCTAAAGTATAAGGGTAAGACCACGCAGAGGACTTTCCACCACAAATCCACAGCAAACCCCATGTGTTCAAGAGCATATGTCACCATGATGAACCCTATTAATGTCATTAAATGGCATACTGCCTGGTAGGGTTGATCACAGTGGATAAAATGAGCCCTGTGTTGCTGCAAACAGATGTTCTGTTGCAACATAATTATTACTTTTTTATACAGATTAGGCGATAGCAGCACCGAGGGGCTGGTCTAGCCCTGGAGCACCGCTTCATCTTCTCCGCTCCCTGTCACCACTCCCTCTCATGGCCTGATTTAAAAGGCCAGGCATACTCAAGTTTCAGATGCCTGGTCCTATAATCTTGCGCCAGGGAGACTTTATGGAAGAATGCTTGATTGATCTTAGGAGGCACTACCCGCTCTGGGATCTGCACTGCGCAAGCACTGATGCTGTCATTGGCGCTTGCGCAGTGCACATCTTAGCGGAGAGAGCCTCCATAGATCACACACACATGCGCTCATGAACTGTTGTCGCCGGTGCAAGAGCATGATTTCAGGGCCAGACATCCCAACAGTGAGGATGCCTGGCCTTGTCAAGCAAGCCATGAGAGGGAGTAGCAACAGGGGAGAGGTGGAGGTGGAGCAGTGCTCCGAGGGGCTAGGCCAGCCCCTTAGTGCTCCGATCATCTCACTGCATAGAAATAAAAAGTAATAATTATGCAGCACAGGTGTATCCATTTGTAGCAATGGAGAGCTCATTTTTGCACCTTGATCAATCCTACCAGGTAGTATGGTTTAGGCTACTTTCACACTGCCGTTTTGGTTTCCATTTGTGAGATTCCGTTTCAGGGCTCTCACAAGCGGTCCAAAACGGATCAGTTTTGCCCTAATGCAGTCAGAATGGATAAGGATCTGCGGAGGCAAACTGATCCGTCCTGACACACAATGTAAGTCAATGGGGACGGATCCGTTTTCTCTGACACAATAGAAAACGGATTCGTCCCCTATTGACTTTCAATGGTGCTCAAGACGGATCAGTTTTGGCTATGTTACAGATAGTATAAACGGATCCGTTCTGAACGGATGTATGCGGTTGTATTATCTGAACGGAAGCGTTTGTGCAGATCCATGACAGATCTGCACCAAACGCGAGTGTGAAAGTAGCCTTAATAGGGCTCATCATGGTAACAGATGCTCTTTAGGGTCCACAAACTTGCCCTGATTTTTTTTCACTACACATGGAAAACAGCCATCCACATAGACTGTAAATTGTCACAGATTTCCAGTGTGGAATACACACTGAAAATGCGCAATAATTTCAGAACATACCGTAAAATACCAACTTAGGCCTCATGCACACGACCGTTGTTGGGTTCCGTGTCAGTTGTTCCGTTTTCCGTGATTTTCTGTAGACCCATTGACTTTCAATGGGTCCGTTGAAAACTCGGAAAATGCACCGTTTGTCATCCGCATCCGTGTTTCCAATCCGTGAAAAAAATAGGACCTGTCCTATTTTGTTCACGGACAACGGTTCGCGGACCCATTTAAGTCAATGGGTCCGTGAAAAAACACGGAGGCACACAAGATTGTCATCCGCGTCCGTGATCCGTGTCAGTTTTTTTCTTATCATTTTAAAGGCAAACTTGACTTAAATTATTTTTTCACTTTTCATGTCTGGTGATCCTCCAAAAATCAAGTTAGACACACGGAAAAAAAAAACGGAAACGGATCACGGAACCCCGTTTTGCGGACCGTGAAAAAATACTGTCGTATGCATGAGGCGTTACACATATCGAGCTGTGGTTTTCCCACGTAAAAATAAACTGACTGTTCAAATTAGATGATTCATCCTTTCAAGGAAAAAGACAACTGATCTATTTTCATGCTCAGACAGCCATGGACAATAGCTGCAGCTGCTGCTCATTAGGTATCTGGCTAACATCTGAGATAAATAGCTGGATCCACACATATATACTATACCTCCTCCGTAGACTCTTTTAACCAAACTACTCACTATTCTTGAAAGCCATTTTGCTCTGTAGGCTTCAGCCTTTTAACTTTACCTCTTATAAAGCAGTTCTGAGTTCATAATGTCAGAAATTCGTTTTATTCAACTTTAAACTCTTCTTGGCCATTAAAAGTATCCCGCAGCTCCAAGCGATTTGTAGGCCAGCTATGGACAATGTCAGCATCTCAAGTTCAGACTTACTAGTCAAAAAAGGGACTGAATTAAGAAAAATGTAAAAATTGTGCAATTCCTATTGTAATCTGTCAATGGTTAATTTCATACAAGTGTGTTCTGTCCAGCAAGCACGCTTTGTGCAATCGTTTCATTTCCCGGACTGAACACTGCTCCTCTGACCGAATCATACAGCATCATGAAGACTTATGATGCTGTGAGTTCCTACCTGACTGTGGGTCTTCTGTACTGTCCTCATGGCATTATGTGAGTACAGTACACCAGACGTCTAGTCATGCACGAACTCACAGCATTATTATAGATCATTATGATGCTGGGAGTTTGGGTCAAAGGAACAGTGTTCGGTCTGGGAAATGCAGCCATCTCATGGAGCATGTTTCCCGGATCAAACACGCCCATGTGAAATTAGCCCAGAGGATCACCTAAATTATACAAGTCATAAATCTGGATACATATAAAATGCTCCAAAAATCATATTAATTGTAAAAATATTTGATACCTGAATATAAAGTATTATCTTGTGTCATAACTATTGGGCCATATTCATTTCAGGTTCCCCACAAAAGGCATAAAGTCATCTGTATGGCTAATACAAGTGATGTAACCTATGAAAACAAGTTAGACAGGTCCATAAAACTATAGCATCCTTATATGAATGGGTATGGGAATATATATACCATTACAAGTTAATAAAAATTATAGAATGTTGGTACAGGTTTCTATAGAGGATAGATTGATGGGTCACAGGAACACATTACAAGAGGGTTGCTCGGCAGTCTTCCCACAACGTGTAGAGGCATCATTCCATAATTGGCTCTGGAGAACCAGTTTCCTTTTGTGGAGAACTACTTTCTTAAATTAGAGATGGAAGATATGATTTCACAACAGCCTACTCCTCAGAAAGATCCCAGTCGAGAACATGGAGAATGAAATAACAAGGATGCTGGGGACAAACGTTAACAGTAGAATGGGTCATACTGAAAACGTGGTTCTATCGCTGGATAACAAATGTGTCAAACTTCTGCCAAATGTAAGAGTTGCTTCTGAGAGGTGGAAACATCTGGAAAATGGAAATATCTGAAAGCAACCAGTTCTCAGCTGTGAGGTAGTGGAGCTGGACAGCTGGAGTGATGAAGCATGAAGCATGAAAAAAATAAAATAAAAATCGCCTGTGCTTGGTGGCAGCTTGGTGACAGCCTTGTGGTCATGCTGCGGCCCGCAAAATGTGGGCCGCAATGCACGAACACAGTCCGTGGGGCAGCCGCAGCGGATCGCGGACCCACTCACTTTAATGGGTCCGCGATCCGGCTATTCCGCAAAAAGATAGGACATGTTCTATCTTTTTGCGGAACGGAAGTACGGGACGAAACCCCATGGAAGCACTCCGTAGTGCTTCCATAGGGTTCCATTCCGTGCTTCCGTTCCACATCTCCGGATTTGCGGACCCATTGAAGTGAATGGCACCCGTGTATTGCGGATCCGCAAATGCGGTCCCCAATACGGCAACGGGGTGCACATGCCCGTGTGGAAGAGGCCTAATGCCCAGCATCACCTGAACTAGGAGAAAGCACATGGCCATTAGTCTCCAATGAACATATGCTTGACAGATGCCAGAACATGGCTTCCTACCTAAATGCACAGTGCCGACTGCATGGTTTTCAGTTGTGCCTCATAGTCTAGATCAGGGGTGGCCAACCTTACAGACACAAAGAGCCAAAAAAAAAAAAAAAAAAAAAACACTACCAGGAGCCACAAGCTATACATTTACACGCGAGTCACCGTATTTTTCGCCCTACAAGATGCACCTAGGTTTTAGCAAAGAAAAATAAGAAAAAATAATATTTTTCATCTGATCTGAGGTCTGATAAAAATATTTTTTTCTTATTTTTCATTAGCAGAGAAAAAAAAAATATATATTTTTCATCAGACCTCAGACCAGACTCCTAAATCAGATCCCCAATTCTCATCTGACCTAAAATAAGATCCCCAAACCTCATCAGACCTCTAAATCAGACCCCCAAAATAAGACCCTCAATGCTCGGATCAGAAATCACAAATCAGACTCCCAGTGTCAGACCCTCAGTGCTCAGATCTCCCCCCCCCCCCCCCCCCCCATGCTCAGATCTCACCCTCCATGCTCAGACCTGACCAACCCATGCTCAAACAAGACCCCCATGCTCAGTGCTCAGATTTGCCCCTATGCTCAAATCTGAACCCCATCATGCTTAGATCAGACCCCCATGCTCAGTTCTATAATTTAAAAAAATCTCTTCCCTCTCCTGATCAGGCACTGGGCTCCTGCTCGGGCACCTGCTACTCTGCAGGTCAGACACGCTCTCCACTGTGACCTGACGAGCACAACGTCAGCTCATAGTCCATGTCTCCACGTACTACGTTCTCACACTGTGTGCATCAGGACGTAGTGGAGAGTGAGCTGGAGTTGCAAAGTAGCCACAGTGCCCAATCAGGAAAAAAGATCTGAGCATGGGGTGGAGAGAGAGTCGGCCTGACTGCTTCCTGGCTCCACAGCTAGAGCCGCACTTGAAGAAGCAGAGAGCCGCATGCGGCTCAAGAGCCACAGGTTGGCCACCCCTGGTCTAGATCAAGCTAACTACAAGATACAGTAACATATTATTACCAAGAGTCTGGGGTAGGCTCATTCTTATTTCTGCAAGACAATGCTGTGATGCACAAACCAAGGTCCATAAAAATAAAAAAAAACATAGCAAAGTTTTGACTAGAAGACAAATTATTGTGGAAATCAGCCTGCTCATCCTGTTCCACCGGATTTAATCCTTTTTTTCCCCTGGACTTATATTCTGCAGCATGTGGTCGACCTCTGACACCACATCCAACCAAGCACTAGGCTAGTCTCAGAAGAACGTGTTCACTCTGTGTGGGTGCGTTATTTCCCGGCCTGAACTCTGCTTCTGTAACAGGATCTCATGGCATTATAATGCTTTATAATGCTGTGTGTCCCTGCCCAACATCAGCTGTAATGAATTGCGTACAATTTTTTACAGGCAGGGACAAAGTATTATAAATGTATTTATTTGTATTTTACTTATGTAACGCTGACATATTCCACAGCGTTTTACAGATACTATCCTCATTTGCTGTCCCCGATGGGGTTCACAATCTAAGGGCTCTTTCACACTTGCGTTATTGTCTTCCGGCATAGAGTTCCGTCGTCGGGACTCTATGCCGGAAGAATACTGATCAGGATTATCCTAATGCATTCTGAATGGAGAGTAATCCGTTCAGGATGCATCAGGATGTCTTCAGTTCCGGTACGGAACGTTTTTTGGCCGGAGAAAATACCGCAGCATGCTGCGCTTTTTGCTCCGGCCAAAAATCCTGAAGACTTGCCGCAAGGCCGGATCCGGGATCAATGCCCATTGAAAGGCATTGATCCGGATCCGGCCTTAAGCTAAACGTCGTTTCGGCGCATTGCCGGACCCGACGTTTAGCTTTTTCTGAATAGTTACCATGGCTGCCGGGACGCTAAAGTCCTGACAGCCATGGTAAGTGTAGCGGGGAGCAGGGGAGCAGCATACTTACCGTCCGTGCGGCTCCCCGGGCGCTCCAGAGTGACGTCAGGGCGCCCCAAGCGCATGGATCACGTGATCACATGGATCACGTCATCCATGCGCATGGGGCGCTCTGACGTCATTCTGGAGCGCCCGGGGAGCCGCACGGACTGTAAGTATACCGCTCCCCCGCTCCTACTATGGCAACCAGGACTTTAATAGCGTCCTGGCTGCCATAGTAACACTGAACGCATTTGGAAGACGGTTCCGTCTTCAAATGCTTTCAGTACACTTGCGTTGTTACGGATCCGGCAGGCACCTCCGGCAACGGAAGTGCATGCCGGATCCCAACAACGCAAGTGTGAAAGAGGCCTAAGTTCAGTATGTTTTTGGAGTGTGGGGGGGGGGACTGGAGAAAACTCACGCAGACACAAGAATATACAAACTCCTCCTTGCAGATGTTGTCCTTGGTCAGATTCAAACCTAGGACCCCAGCGCTGCGAGGCACCAAATCTTTACAATACGATGAGGTCCTGTCACAGGAGCAGAGTTAAGGCCAGGAAATAACTCTCCCACGTGGAGTGCGTTTCCCAGAGTGAACGCGCTCTTCTGAAACTAGCCGTAGGAAAGAATCTGAGCCCCATCAAACCAAATTAAAGCCAATCACCCTTATCCTCACACTTTAGACACTCTCCCCCTTATTTCCCATTGATTCTTATTGTGAAACTGTAACCAAAGATTCACCCTTTTTATGTTGGTTCACGGAAGGTGACTTTTTTGGAGATCCATGGTTTGCGGACCGAAATATAGACACATTCGTGTGCATGAGGCTTTAATGTGAGTTTTGAAATCCAGTCAAAGGGTTTCCAATAGGGGCTAAGGTTGTTACAGCAGCATAATATAAATGCCTATTATTTTGGACAGATGTTCCTCTGGGTTGTCTAATGTACCCTTTCATTGTGACCCAAGCAATATTGCAATAAGTACACCCATGAAAATGTTACAGAGGACCGGTCACCTCCCCTGACATGTCTGTTTTAACAACAACTTGCATTCCTTATCTAATAAAAATTCTGGAGCATAGTCCTACTAGAAATTTATCAAGAAAACCAACAACTGGGGGTTACCATTCCCCTCGTCTGAGTGGTGTCTCTGTGCACAGCCTGCCATGACCAGCACTAAGTGGACAAAGACACAACTTCAGCTGGTAACACCCAGCTGTCAATTTATCCATAAACTTCTAGTCGGAATCACAGGAGAATAGCAGAACATAAGAGGCAAAAGAACAGGTAGTCCAGAATTTTCATTACATGTGGAGTCCAATTATTACCTAAAACCGACATGTCAGGACAGGTGACAGGTCCTCTTTATTTTTAACACTGCAAATTTTTCAAAAATGTCATTTTTCCCAAATCTTCCAATACATGCCTCATGCACAATATGATTACGTCACCTATTTACAGGGGTCGCTATGTATAGCCAAAATGGCGTTGTAATGCTATGGAAAATCTATTTGTGCTAAAAAGGACAAAAGTATTGGAGTCACTGATAAATATTAAAGGGGTTGTTTCCCTTATCCACAGAGAGGGGATAACTAACCTATGGCTGGGGTCCTGACCCATTGTAAGGCCTCTTGCACACGACCGTATGTTGGCCAGGCTTGTGCTGCAGACCGCAAATTGTGGTGCGCAATGCACGGCCATCGACCGTGGGCCAGCCGCATGCGGATCACGGACCCATTCACTTGAATGGGGTCCGCAATCCGTCTGTTCCGCAAAAAGATAGAACAAGCTCTATATTTTTGCGCAATGGAACCACGGAACCATTTCATAGTGAATAGGTCCGCATCCGTGATGCGGAATGCACACAGCCGGTACCCCCTGTATTGCGCGAACCGCCGTATGCGGCCCCCAATATGGCCACGGGAGTACTACGGCCGCGTGCAAGAGACCTAAGAATGGGGCTCCCGTTCCCCGATGTGATGGAGCGACAGGTCAAACATGTGCCCTGATGTGGAAATACCCAAGTACAGCACTCAGGTAATTCCGGTTGACCCATACAGAATGAATGGAGCGACAGGGCATATGTTCGACCTGCTACTCCATGAGATCGGGGGAAGGTACCCCCAGCGATCAGCTAGTTTTCCCTTATCCTGTCGATAGGGGATAACTTCTAAACATGGCACAACCCCTTTAAAAAAAACTTTCGATTTTTGTACAATGTTTGGACTTTTCCAACTCTAAAACCATCACAAGAACGATAGTGCAACCAACCCTGCAACTCAAGATAAGCATCAAAGAGAAGCCTAGGTCCTGTCTACCAGGTAACCGGATATTAAGGTAAGGTATAAAATATTTACCAGCTCCCTTTCATTATTAATAATGACCGGACTTACTCTGAACAGTGTCGATGAATTCATTTGGAGATGCAAATGCTCACGCTTGCTTTACTAACTTCCAAGTAGTCAGAATTGATGTAGACGACACAATATCTTCGGATTCTTTTATAAAGAGTTTTTTGGAAGTTACATTTTTATGGAACTAATATTCACTGCTACACAATCATCACTGGTAATGAAACCCGGGCAATACTGTACAAAACCCACAGCTGTAAACTATACTACCGCCAGTAAAAGCAGTCATTGCTATGCTGTGTCCATGTACTGTAGTTGTGTGACATCAACTGACCGCACCCTTGACGTGCTCTCCATCTACAATCGCACCTGTTTATTGCCTTCAGGACATGCATGAACAGTTCCCGGACTGCAGGTTTTCCAGTTTTAGGGTAATAAAGCATAACAACTGTATAATTAATGCTAATATACTTCATTCCTTAAGATATTTGTTTGCTGTGAGTAATTGAGAACATCCTTGTTTACTCTACATACCGAGTCCTGCTTTCTGCCGAGCGGTCGTGTCCTCTCTAGGCAATCCTCTGCAAGCTAAAGGCATCGGCAGCAAAAATCTCTCTAATAATTTCCTGAATGATGAAAGGATTGTCAGGTTTAGGCTCATGCACACAAAAGTATTTTCTTTTTGTGTCTGTTCAATTATTATTTTTTGCGGACCGTATGCGGAAGCATTCATTTCAATGTGTCCGCAAAAAATATGGAAGTTACTCCGTGTGCATTCCGTGTCCATATGTCAGTTCTGTAAATAAATAGAACAAGTCCAATTATTGTCCGCATTATGGACAAGGATAGGACCGTTCTATTAGGGGCCAGCTGTTCCGTTTGGCAAAATACAGAATGCACGCCGTCATCCGTATTTTTTGCAGATCAGTGTTTTGTGGACAGCAAAATACATAGGGTCGTGTGCATAAGCCCTAAGGATACTTTCACATCTGCGCTCGCTGTTCTGGACAGTTCTTTTGGCAGAGAATGCCGGGAATCAGCCGATTCTCTGCATGTTTGCCAGGTGGCGGCCAGATCTCTGCTGGAACCAATTATAGTCAATGGGGTCCAGCAGGCTGGCGGCAGTATCTAGTAATGCTGGATCAGGGGAAGTCCACCAGGCTGTTCTATGCCGCAGAGGCAGCCGCAGGTGTGAAACTAGCCTTAGCAAGCTCTTCTTGCCTAGTGGATCCAGAGCTGCCCCAGACAGGGTTTGTTTACTCGGCTGCAGCGCTGACAACCACATCGCCAACACGTGGACACTGCAGCCAATCGCTGGCCTCTTACTTACTGCAGCCTTTTCTTACTGAAACTGGACAAGCCAGATACTCCTCAGGACTAGGGATGAATGGTTTTTCAGCTACGGACTGAAACAAAAATGTTTGTCCCATTAGGGTATATGGATATCTTAGATGGGCAGAGGTCGCACTACATTTTTTCCAGAAGAGTAAAAATACTCCTCTAACCATTTTTGAGGAGTATTTTTAGCCAAGGAGTACGAAAATTGTAGAAATATATATATATATATATATATATATATATATATATATATATATATTATATATATATATTAATTATATTATATTACGTAGGCTTATATAACATTAAGGCCTCTTTCACACGGGCGAGATTTCCGCGCGGGTGCAATGCGTGAGTTGAACGCATTGCACCCGCACTGAATCTGGACCCATTCATTTTTATGGGGCTGTGCACATGAGCGGTGATTTTCACGCATCACTTGTGCATTGCGTGAAAATCGCAGCGTGCTCTATATTGTGCGTTTTTTCACGCAACGCAGGCCCCATAGAAGTGAATGGGGCTGCGTGAAAATCTCAAGCATCCGCAAGCAAGTGCGGATGCAATGTGATTTTCACGCATGGTTGCTAGGAGACGATCGGGATGGGGACCCAATCATTATTATTTCCCTTATAACATGGTTAAAATGGTAAAATAGGGATGGAGGGGTTGAAAATAAATAAATAAATGATCCATCACTATGGTGATGGATCATGTGATGAGCGCAGTGACGTCACCACAGGTCCTTTTCCTCCTGGGCATCAAAGAAGAAGACAGAAGAGAAGCCGGGCTGCGCGAACAAGTGGATGAGGTGAGTTAAATTTTATTTTATTTTTTTAACCCCTCCATCCCTATTTTACTAAGCATTCTGTATTAAGGCTAGGTCTACATGACGACATTTGTCGCGCGACAATTTTTATAATGGCAGTCTATAGTGTCGCACTGCAACATGCTGCGACGCGACAGTCGCAGAAAATCCATTCGAGATGGATTTTTCTGCGACTGTCGCGTCGCAGTCGTAGCATGTCTGATGTTGCAGTGCGACACCATAGACTGCCATTGTAAAAATTGTTGCGCGACAAATGTTGCAGTGTAGTTGTGCCCTGTCGCGCAACTTATTGTCGCACGACAAATGTCGTCGTGTAGACCTAGCCTAAGAATGCTATTATTTTCCCTTATAAATATGTTATAAGGGAAAATAATAAAATCTACACAACACTGATCCCAAACCTGAACTTCTGTGAAGAAGTCCGGGTTCGGGTTTGGGTACTAAACATGCCGATTTTTCTCATGCGCGTGCAAAAAACGCATTAAATCGCTTTGCACTCGCACGGAAAAATCGCGATATTTCCCGATACGCACCCGCTTCCTATCCGGCCCTCACACACGACGCCCGTGTGAAAGAGGCCTAGGGGGTTGCTATTCATGCAGGGAAACCATTACCAGTCTTCTCTAGGTCTTCCATGCAGAATTAGCAAATTTTGACCATTTTAAATTTCTGTCTCAGAAGACTGAATCCCTACCTTTCTTTAAGCACCAAATCTGTCACGTAGGGATCGGGGCAATAGACTGTGCAAAACTCAATGCAATAAGAATTGAACAGGGACGTCTGGTGGTTGCGGCAGGAAGTAGTGGTGGTCTGGTGGACTGGGACGAATGTACAGGAGGCAGTTATAGGACAGTCGTATACACAATCTATCGGACTGTTGCACAGTATCATGGACCCTATAGTCTTCTCTGTGATCTCTGGAAAGTGTGCTCCATATGGGAAAATAGACCTCTGGTCCAGGGTACTTACATAGAGAAACTAATAGCCAAGAGGCTAAAGAAAACCCTGCTTCTTATGTTAAATCAGAGCTTTCATTTGATTGCTCTGATACCTAAACACCAAAAGGAAAAAAAGAATTTAAAAAACCTGCTGTTTCTCTAGATGACCTTATGTTGATAGTAGTGTTAATAGAGTCCCAAAGGCTTATAAAAGTAGGGTACCTGCTTTAATAGACCCTTGAGACTCTATTAACACAACTATCAACAAAAAGTCCTATGAACAACAAAAAGGAGATGATGGGAAGAAAAATCAAAGAGTAACTGACTCTGCAAATGGCACTGTAGTCTATGCACTACTCTCAGTACTGAATTGGAGTTCACTAGAATGGGGGTCCTGAGCCCCCCCCATTTGGAGGAGTCTGAATGGAGCCGTGTTCACTGTTACGCTCCTTTCAATGTCTATGGGACTCAGGGCTCATGTTCCGCCCGAGCCGTTCATTGGGAACCGCAAATTGCACCCTCCGCGTGGCCTGCGCTGACGGATGCAGACCCATTTAACTTGAAAAGGTTCGCGATCCATCCACACCACAAAATAATAGAGCATGTTTTTTGCAGAGGCACGTTGTCCTCCCCCCCCCACCTTTTTTACACTCACTTGCGCAAAATTTAGCGACTTTTTGCATGGGTACACAACTCACTCCAGTTTTGTAGTATGGGTGGAAAAGTGGGCGTGGTGAGCTATGTTAATGAGTTTTACTCCAGATTTATCATTGAGACTTTTTTAAAAGTCGCAAATAAGTCGCAATCTCACTCCAGGAGGAGGGTGGAGAAGGAAAACTGGAGGAGCTTCTCTAGACAGAAGTGCTTGTTCACACCATCGTGCCATGCAATTTGAGGAACGGAACAGGAGGCCCATTATAGAAATGCCTATTCTTGTCTGCAAAACGGACAAGAATAGGACATGACTCATAATTTTTTATGGGGCCACGAAACGGAGCAACGGATGCGGACAGCACAAGGAGTGCCACCCGCATCTTTTGCGGCCCCATTGAAGTGAAGCAAAAAAATGCGGCTCGGATGCGGAACAAAACCAGGGTCGTGTGAATAAGCTCTTAAAGGGTTTCTATCACTTCGTTTCACCTATTTAGCTTTCAGACACTAGCGATCCGCTAGTGTCTGCTTTATCTAACCATCCTAATATAAGAGCTTATTGTCCTGCCGTTTAGCTAAAAAAATAACTTATATAGATATGCAAATGAGCCTCTAGGTGCTATGGGGGCGTTATTAGCACCTAGAGGCTCCGTCTACCTTAACAAACTGCCGCCGCCCAGCGCGTCCCTCCAGCCCGCCCATCTCCTCCGGAATGCGATGCTCCTCGTATTCGGCGCATGCGCAGTGAATGTCTGATCGCTTCCCTGCTCAGACATCTCCACTGCGCCTGCGCCGATGACGTCATAGTGCTCCGAGGAACAGGCGCAGTGGAGATGTCTGAGCAGGGAAGCGATCAGACATTCACTGCGCATGCGCCGAATACGAGGAGCATCGCATTCCGGAGGAGATGGGCGGGCTGGAGGGACGCGCTGGGCGGCGGCAGTTTGTTAAGGTAGACGGAGCCTCTAGGTGCTAATCACGCCCCCATAGCACCTAGAGGCTCATTTGCATACCTATATAAGTTATTTTTTTAGCTAAACGGCAGGACAATAAGCTCTTATATTAGGATGGTTAGATAGAGCAGACACTAGCGGATCGCTAGTGTCTGAAAGCTAAATAGGTGAAACGAAGTGATAGAAACCCTTTAAGGACAAGCCAAACAACATGCACCATTTGATAAACGTGGCACAAAGTACTCCAACACAGACTGAAGCAAAACCGACTTCAAATATTCTCCTAATGATAAATTCCCCTCATAGTTTTTTTAAGCCATTTTTATCAAAACGCAGCTTGATCTAGGTATAGCTTTTTTCTCTTCACAGAATTTTGGACCTAAACATAAGGTGGACATTCTGGCTCCAGAGTTGATCAGTGGGGGTTCGGGGTGTCAGTCCTCCGTCGATCTGATATCGATTGTCAATCCAAAAGGATACAATATCAATAAAAAATAAAATAAAATCATGGAAACCTCTTTAAAGGGGCTCTCTCATTTCAGTAAAAGGCATTTATCATGTAGAGAAAGTTAATACAAGGCACTTACTAATGTATTGTGATTGTCCATATTGCTTCCTTTGCTGGCTGGATTCATTTTTCCATCACATTATACACTGCTCATTTCCATTGGTTATGACCACCCTGCAATCTATCAGCGGTGGCCGTGCTTGTACACTATGGGAAAAAACACCAGACAGTCCACACAGTCCTGGCCACCAGAGAGGCAGGTGCTTTTTCCTATAGTGTGCAAGCACAACCACCGCTGATGGATTGCAAGGTGGCCGTAACCATGGAAATTAGCAATGTATAATGTGATGGAAAAATGAATCCAGCCAGCAAAGGAGGCAATATGGATAATAACAATACATTAGTAAGCGCCTTGCATTAACTTTCTCTACATGATAAATGCTTTTTGCGGAGGGGACAACCCCTTTAAAAGAGGCACATGTTGTAGGCGGGTCCAAACTGATAGAAGGAGGGGCAACACAAATGGGCAGGGACAACAGAAGTAGGCGGGGCCAGCAATACCATAGTGCAGCACAAAATACGACCCCAGCAGAAGCAAATACTACAGTGCCCCACAAAATACCGCCACCCCTGCAGCCACCAGCATAAGTACCTGACGCGCCTAGCATTAATTAATATTGAGAGCATTATATCGGTAAGTATCCAGATGGCGGCCATGAGGAGGGCTTGGGTGACCCCCCCTGGACATCAGCCTACTGGGAAATCTCCCTATAGAGTCTATGGCCAGTCCACCCCTGGGTACTGATGACCTGTCGTTAGGCCATCAAGTGAATAGGAGCAACGCTGCACCACCGAGCTCCGGCTACTACACAGTGTACGGGGCCGTGTAGTTCCAATACCTGCATCTGGCGGCAGAGCTGCTTCAAAACCGCTAATCTGATATGGAGGACCTAACCTGGGGATAAGTCATCAATTCCTCAGTCCCAGAGGACCTCTGGATAGTAATTGCTGGTCCTAACCTACAGCAACAACATTCTCACTCCTAGTGGAAAACATCTCCGTCCATAATACATGATCTGTTGGTAGGACACGATTTAGTTATGTGATATTTGTAAGCAACCTGGGATAAAAACAAAAAACTGTACACCCCTCCTTGTGAAATCAAAGGCATACCGAGATATAGCAAAAGACTCTTGAACCACTATAGGTGTCATGCCTGTAAATATTGGGGCGCAGTGACATGTCATATACCGCAGCATCGTGCTTCTGTGCAGGACCCCTAATTCTTATTGGTTCTAAGGGACGTCAAAGAACAAGGGACACTGCACAAAGATGGAAATGGTCCTCAGGTGCAGAACTGTTCTTAAAGCTCCACACAAACACCGTAGTCTCAAAAAGGTCTAATCATTTGTTGCTAAGCAACTTCCAAAAAAAGCAGTCGCGCTAAAATGCATTGCAGCTTAAAGGGAACCTGTCACCTCCCAAAACCATCCCAAGCCGCCAGCAGTGTTTCCTTTCTTCCTGAAGGAAGATGCAGCAGAAGTACTGAAAACGTTGTTTTATCCACGCCCAGCGCACTTCTCCGTGCCCCCTTCCCGGTAACCGTGCCCCCTTCCCTGCCCCTTCGCTGTGACTACGCTTACCGTATACAAAACATGTATACATTAAATGGATGCTATACACCGGCATCCGTCACTATAGAGTTCCACTGTAAATAAATGTATACGTTAACGTACACTTACCTTTTAACTAGACTTTGCAGGATGGTAAAGCGTGGTGTACTACGCTCTTGTATCCTTTATTTTTTCCCAAACGTATATGTTAAACGTTTGACAAAAACGTGTTGTGAACCCAGACTTTCAGAGGTCCCCAAACCGAAAATTTCTACCACTGAGTTAGTCTATGTAAGGCCTCATGCACACGTCCGTTGTGCAGCCGTTCCGTGTTTTGGGGACCACAATTGGGGTCCCCAATGCACGAGCAACATCTGTGCAGCGGGCCGGACCCCCATTTAACTTGAATGGGTCCGTGGTCTGTCCGCACCGCAAAAAAATATGACATGTCATATTTTTTTTGGTGCGGAACCACGGAAGGAAACGCAACTGAAGCACTCCGTAGTGCTTCCAGTGTTCCGTTCCGTGACGCATCTCTGGAATTGCAGATCCATGTGGGGTGTACACGGCCGGTGGCCGTGGATTGCCGACCCGCTGTTTGCGGGCCGCAATACGGCCACGGCCGCCCAACGGCCGTGAGCATGAGGTCTATAAAGCCTCGGCGATCTTTGTAAACGGAGAATGCCATGTGTACTCGTCTCCCCTTGGGGGCACTGACCGTGATATCCAAGCTCCAGCTTCAGCTAGGGTTGGGCGATATACCGGTATCACGATATACCGCGGTATTAAAAAAACGGCGATATGGCGATATCGCTGTTTCCAAAATACCGCGGTATTTTGTGACGTCATCAAAGCGGTCAGCTCACATTGTGCGCTGACCGCTTCTAAACGTGCGCCCGCCCGCCGCTGCACCTTGCATAGCGCTGCCGCTGAGTAACATTACTTCCTCTCGCTCCTGGCCTGGCTCCTTCTTGCTCCGCCTCCCTTAGTCAAGTCTCCACCCACCATCTGACATCATCACCGTCGTCACCCACCGGCTCTATTGTATATGTGGCGATGGCGAATCGATCCCCTGTGTGAGTACTGGTGTCTCTGGAGAGACTTTTCCTGCAGCTGCCTCACTAGTGTGTGCTCTGGTGACGAAATTATAAACTTACTACTTCCCGCAGCGGCCGCCCCGGCTCTCCCTCCTCCTTGCTCCCATATTCAAATCTCTGCCCACCGGCATCTGATGTCAGAATCAGAGCACACAAGCGAGGCAGCCGCGGGAAAGGTATATCGCAAAGTATTACTGCATGTATGGTGGCCTGTGGCCACAAGACCTTATTATAACACCTCCTTGTGGCCCCCCATACAGTGTAACGCCTCCTTGTGGCCCCCCATACAGTGTAACGCCTCCTTGTGGCCCCCCCATACAGGGTAACGCCTCCTTGTGGCCCCCCATACAGTGTAACGCCTCCTTGTGGCCCCCCATACAGTGTAACGCCTCCTTGTGGCCCCCCCATACAGTGTAACGCCTCCTTGTGGCCCCCCCATACAGTGTAACGCCTCCTTGTGGCCCCCCCATACAGTGTAACGCCTCCTTGTGGCCCCCCATACAGTGTAACGCCTCCTTGTGGCCCCCCCATACAGTGTAACGCCTCCTTGTGGCCCCCCCATACAGTGTAACGCCTCCTTGTGGCCCCCCCATACAGTGTAATGCCTCCTTGTGGCCCCCCCATACAGTGTAACGCCTCCTTGTGGCCCCCCCATACAGTGTAATGCCTCCTTGTGGCCCCCCCATACAGTGTAACGCCTCCTTGTGGCCCCCCCATACAGTGTAATGCCTCCTTGTGGCCCCCCATACAGTGTAATGCCTCCTTGTGGCCCCCCATACAGTGTAATGCCTCCTTGTGGCCCCCCCATACAGTGTAATGCCTCCTTGTGGCCCCCCCATACAGTGTAACGCCTCCTTGTGGCTGTCCCCATACAGTGTAACGCCTCCTTGTGGCCCCCCCATACAGTGTAACGCCTCCTTGTGGCCCCCCCATACAGTGTAACGCCTCCTTGTGGCTGCCCCCATACAGTGTAACGCCTCCTTGTGGCCCCCCCATACAGTGTAACGCCTCCTTGTGGCTGTCCCCATACAGTGTAACGTCTCCTTGTGGCTGCCCCCATACAGTGTAACGTCTCCTTGTGGCTGCCCCCATACAGTGTAACGTCTCCTTGTGGCTGCCCCCATACAGTATAATGTCTACTTGTGGCCCCCCATACAGTATAACGTCTACTTGTGGCTGCCCCCATACAGTATAACGTCTCCTTGTGGCTGCCCCCATACAGTATAATGTCTCCTTGTGGCCCCCCCATACAGTATAACGTCTCCTTGTGGCTGCCCCATACAGTATAATGTCTCCTTGTGGCCCCCCCATACAGTATAACGTCTCCTTGTGGCTGTCCCCATACAGTATAACGTCTCCTTGTGGCTGCCCCCATACAGTATAACGTCTCCTTGTGGCCCCCCATACAGTATAACGTCTCCTTGTGGCCCCCCATACAGTATAACGTCTCCTTGTGGCCCCCCATACAGTATAACGTCTCCTTGTGTTTTTTTTTTCTTTTAAACGGGTATTTATCGCGATATATATCGTTATCGCGATAAATTTTTTAATATCGTTATCGTCTGAATATTTTTGATATCGTCCAACCCTAGCTTCAGCCTAAGGGCTCATGCACACGACCATGTGCTGTCCGCATCTGCACTTCCGTTCCGCGGCCCCGCAAAAAAGACAGAGCATGTCCTATTCTTGTCCGCAGCCACGGACAAGAACAGGCCTTTCTATCATAGTGCCGGCCATGTGCGGTCCGCAAAAGGCGGAACGAACATGGCCGGTGTCCATGTTTTGCGGATCCACAATTTGCGGACCGTAAAACAATTGCGGACGTGTGAATGGACCCTTAGGCCTGATTCAGACGGGCGTATTTACCATTTGTATGCACAATGGACTGCACCTACAACCCATACGGACTCATTAAAGTTGGACGCAATTCACAAGTCCATTTCTCTGCCTTGAACGTAGGGGCGTGCACAATTGTCCAGTCTGCATCTGAGACTCCTTCCTTCTAGTGTATGGGTGCGGGGGGGAGAACTCATGGGCACCAAGACATCGCTGCGGATGTAAATCGGATCAGCCGTCAGAAACCAGCCTAAAAAGGGTTACCCTGTACTTTCAAACTGATGGAAAGATAAGGAAAAGCTTTTCTTTAAATGTCACAGAATTCCACAAAAACAAGATGAAAATTCTTATCAGAATGAATATACATACTGTATATGGAGTTGCCATGGAGACATTAAAAAAACACATTGCAGGTCAAACGGAGCTTGCGCAAAAATTTTTTGATGATAATATTATTAATCTCAAAAATAAATGTTCTTTTACCTAACTCAATTTTAAGAGGAACTCCTCCATATGGTAGAAATTATAATGTGCTGAAAGCGATTTGTAGTATGAGCCCCATGCACTGTATGTAATGACCATAAGAAGTTACAGGCCTTCCGGAGTTCTCCTTTAGCTTTCATGAAAATGTTAACTCAAAAACAAGATATATGGAGGACTAGACTGGAAAGCAATATGGTGGGGGGGTGGGAGGGAGATTGAAGCCAACAATCAGATTTAATTATTCTCATTATATTCTAGAAAAGTCAAATTAGCAGAGGCAGTCACATCCGCTACATGACCTCCTAAATTCAGCAGCTTAAGGCCTCATGCACACAACCGTATGTATTTTGCGGTCCGCAAAAAACGGATCTGCAAAAAATATGGATGACTTCTGTGTGCATTCCGGATTTTTTGGAACGGAACAGCTGGCCCCTAATAGAACAGTAATATCCTTGTCTGTAATGCGGACAATAATAGGACATTTTTGCGGAACGGAAATACGGACATACGGAAACGGAATTCACACGGAGCACCTTCCTTTTTTTGCGGACCCATGGAAATGAATGGTTCCGTATACAGTCCGCAAAAAAAAACGGAACGGACACGGAACTAATATACGTTCGTGGGCATGAGCCTTAACAGAAATTCTCCCGTTTCTTACGCCTCGTGCACACGACCGTAAGCATTTTGCTATCCACAAATCACAGATTCTCAAAATACGGACGCGATCCGTGTGCATGCTGCATTTTGTTGAGGACCATTGACTTCAATGGGTCTGCAGACAGATATTGGACATGTTCTATCTTTTGCAGAATGGATATACGAGTGCGGAAAGCACGCGGATGACATCCATACGTCCGTTCCGCAAACGATAGAACATGTCCTATAGCTGTCTGCAAAATATGGACTGCAGACCCATTAAAGTCAATCGGTCCACCACAAAATGCTGCATGCACATAAACCGCATCCGTATTTTGCGGATCAGCGGTTTGCGGGTCGCAATATGCTCACGGTCATGTGCATGAGGCCTTAAAGGGATATGTCCTCAATGTCTGATCAGTGGTGGTCCCTGTAGACCAGGGATGCCCAACCTGCGGCCCTCCAGGTGTTGCAAAACTACAACTCCCAGCGTGCCTGAACAGCCTACAGCTATCAGTCTACAGCAGGGCATTGTGGGAGTTGTAGTTTTACAACAGCTGGAGGGCCGCAGGTTGGGCATTGACGAGACCCCCACAGTGCTTAGACTGAAGGTGCGGTGGTCCCATTGGCTTTACTTGTATAATGCAAGACGCCAACCAACCAGTGGTTCACATTTACTAACATTAGTGCACCTAGACATGTCGTAAACTGTGGCAAAATTTGGCATAATTCAGTGAAATCGGGCACATTTTTGGGTCATCTAGTTCTTGAGAAATCCTCTGCACCTAGCTCGACAAGGGTGCAACATGCCCCAATGCAGCAGTTAGCACCAGAATTCTGGCGTAAAATTCGGTCTCAAACTAAGCTGAACAATAGTTGGTAAAGAGTCAGAGAAAAGGGTCTCTCCCTGCTCCCCCGTTATCATCCAGCCTGAGCCCTGTGATAGTTTTATGGCACCTATAGGATTAATAAATCTACCCCACTGGGGGTAACACACTCACTTTCAGGTAAATTCGGCTGCGTTGGTGGCTCCAACATAGCACGGGGTGACGAATGGTGCTCTGAAGGGTAAAGGTTGAAAGGGTTGCACACCCTTTCTAGGGTTCTTACCTATGGCACCGCCTGCGGACAGAAGCTGATGGTATAACACCCTCATATGCCATCAATGTTAGGGCCATATGTATTTTGCGGTCCGCAAAAAAAGGATCCGCAAAAAATAGGGATGACGTCCGTGTGCATTCCGTATTTTGCGGAACGGAACAGCTGGCGCCTAATAGAACAGCACTATCCTTGTCCGTAATGCGGACAATAATAAGACAAGACTCAAAATGTAGCGGAACGGAAATACAGAAACGGAATGCACACGGAGTACATGAAACGGAATGCTCACGGAGTACATGAAACGGAATGGTTCCGCATATAGTCCGCAAAAAAAAAAAAAACGGAACGGAAACGCAAAAAATATACGGTTGTGTGAATGAGCCCTTAGAAATTGCAGGGGTTGTCCAGTTTCAGGAAGAATCCGAACAATCCCCGAGAACCTCCTCAAATAAAGTACAGGTAAGGGCTCGTTCACATGAACGTGTGAAGCCCGTGCCCGTGCTGTGGACCGCAAATTGCGGTCCGCAATGCACGGGCACCGTCCGTGGGGCAGGCGCATGGGGATCGCAGACCCATTCACTTGAATGGGTCCACGATCCCTCCGTTCCGCAAAAAGATAGAACTTGCTGCGGAAGCACGGAACGAACCCCAGAAAGCACTCCGTAGTGCTACCATAGTGTTCTGTACCGTTCCGCATCTCCGGATTTGTGGACCCACTGAAATGAATGGGTCCGCATCTGTGATGCGGAATGGCCACGGAACGGTGCCCGTGTATTGCAGCCCCGCAATACGGTAACGAGCATCACACGTTCGTGTGAACGAGCCCTAAGTAAGTACCTACCTGATCTCTCACAACACGTGACCACTGCAGCCAATCACTGGCCTCATCTCGTGCCCTTCTATGGCTAGTGATTGGCTGCAGCAGTGACATCTCACCGCGCAGCCGGGTAAACAGAGCCCAGCAGGGAGAATCAGAGCAGTGGCGCAGGATCTTCTGTCCGGTGGGGGGTGCCAGATGCCTAGAAAAGGGTATGCAACCCTTTCCGGGACAACCCCTTTAACAGCAGCGTGTCACCTAGGGAAGTTTTGCAGGGAAGTGCGTCACGTGATCCCTTTTGGGAAATGCAAGCTATTTTCCAGCAACCTCTTGGTCATTTTGGAAAGCCACTTTGTGGGGTGCTTAATTTTTAAAGAGGTTCTTCAGCAGCTGAGGAATGCCCAGGGCACAGATCTACCTGCATAGGACATATACCAGGCCAACCCTGTAAGGCTTGTTCCTGGTTATCTGCTCGTCAATTCCAACGGAATCATTTTATACTATTCCTTTCACATAACACCCCCCCTTTCCCCCCCTTAAAACAATCAGCATGCCACATCCAGGTCCAGCGACGCGGAGTCCCGAGCGCCGCTCTGAAGTTACAGGATGTAATCATTAGACAAGATGCAGCTCGTGTTTTATTCAAATTCTATTTTCAGCATTTCCAGCAGCCAGCGCTGGAAACGATCGCGGTACGGCGAACAAAATGACTTGCACGGAGATGGAGGCTCTGCAGCACATTTCACATAATAAACAGCAGCAGTTTGTGGAAGCGTGCACCAGCACAGCCGCTGACAGCTCTGCCATTGTCATGTTAATGGCACCGAGCGGCTCCAGGTGTACCGTGATATTAACACTCGGCGTCCATGCGACAGCGCTGAACCCTCCGCACACATGGCCAGAGCCTCATTACTCAGCGCCCGTCAGATCTATCTCTCTAAGCAGTTCTATTTGCTGATCGGGGACGACGGCCACTGAACGTCACCGGGACGGAGACACGCGCTGGACCTCCGCTGCCCATTGCAGTCCGTGCATTGCTGACTTGGTAACTGTTCATCTGCAGTCAGCAGGAATTCGCTGCAAACCCCGGGACTGAGCCTCGCGCCGGATTCAGCACCTCCTGCCTGATTACACGTCAGCCCTGCGGATATTTCTCAACCAAAATCCCAATATTTTTTTATTTTTTTTTGTGGATCTCCACCGTTAACCCCGTAGGTACCAGATGCACGACAGACGTGGCCCAATAAACGGATGGATGTAAATCAATATTGGTGGTGTTTGTCGACTGTCATGGATTCCTGGGGTTGGACGGTTGCACTTATAGAGACAAGGTTGCACTTATTCTGGACGGGGCTGTGCTCACTGACAGCACTAGTTGTGGTTTGTGCTAATCCATCAGTGAGGGATGAGGAGAATGAGAGGGCACGTGCAGCAGTGTATTCCCGAGGGAGGATGCAGCCTGCACGTCGTGCACGATAACAGGTAAGTTGTAGGCAGCGAAACTTACCTTGTGTGTAGAATGCGGCGTCCTCGCTGGGCGCACACCACACGCCGCGGTATTATTCTGCTGCTGGAGCCCAGCTCTGACTTCATTGAAGCCATCAGAGTCCTCCGGCCAATCACACGAGGCTCCTCCCCCTTCATTAGCCTGGCTCTGGAAGCGTCCACTGTAGAGCGGGGAGAGCAGTGTGCTGCGCCGCATCCTCTGGACCGCACGCAGGCTGAAGGTAGAGCGGGCTCCCCCAGCAGATGGCCGGACTCTCACTGACACTAGGAGCAGGTCCCCGCAGGAGAGGACGGCTGTCACACACGACTGGGACTTAGTACTGCACCTAGCCTTTCTGCTGCCTGAGGCGAAAACTGAAATGGCCCCCCCCCTCCCGCTTACATAGCCTTCTGGCATAACTTCACATGAATCTAATGGCATAAACTGGCTTTTATTTATATGTAAATGAGGGCTCGCAAGAGCCCAGGGGCGGAGTTAACTTCTTTGGGGCCCAGGCTGACAATCCTCTTTTGTTCATATCCCCGCCACAGCCTCCGCCTCTGCCCGTCCTTCTCTCAAAGGTACCGTTGGAGTCATCTAAAGTTATGCCAGAACCGGTCTATAATGTCCAAATGTGGTGACAGACTCCTTTTAACCCAGTGGCGTCTCTAGCTTTCAAATTTTGGGGGGGCACACTGGGGGCCAGGACAAAAGTAGGGGGGGCAGCTATAACGATACATTTACACAAGTACACTTAGAAATGCTGCAATACTTTACCCAATACCTAAAACCGCAACAGGGAAGAAAAGTCCTGCTGTCTGTGGTTTAAAAAAAAAAAAAAACACTCAGATTTCAACATGTCCTAGCTGCCTGTGGATGACACTTTTATAGGGAGGGGGATCTGTGGATGACACTGCTATGGGGGGGGGGATCTGTGGATGACACATACCGTATATAGCATCTTATGCTATATGTGTCATCCACAGATCCACCCCATGACAGGGTCATCCCCATTTCCCCCTCTATAACAGTGTCATCCACAGATCCCCCTCTCTATAACAGTGTCATCCACAGATCCCCCTCTCTATAACAGTGTCATCCACAGATCTCCCTCCCCGCCGCTCACAGGAGTGTACATTTGACATTTCTAAACTGTAATCCATATCCTGCAGTAACTAACTTTAAATCCGGATTCAAGGGCCGCTCATCTCTACTAGTACCTTAACCTTACACCACTCAGCTAGCTTCGATAACAGGGCCAGGCTACAGCCTTCAGGTACTGCCTGTTAGTTGTTACCGAGCGAGTGCTGATTTCTGCAAGTCAGAGGATACGGATTACAGTTTAGAAGAAATGTACACTCCTGTGAGCGGTCCAGTGGCGGATCCAGAGGCTGGTCTCGGGAGGGGTACTTCCAGATTATTTTCTGTCCACCGCCACAGAACAAGGGTGCTTATAGAACAGACTCCACAGTGTAGAGGTATACTGTATATTGTGTGGCACAGTGTAGCGGTATACTGTATATTGTGTGGCACAGTGTAGCGGTATACTGTATATTGTGTGGCACAGTGTAGAGGTATACTGTATATTGTGTGGCACAGTGTAGCGGTATACTGTATATTGTGTGGCACAGTGTAGAGGTATACTGTATATTGTGTGGCACAGTGTAGAGGTATACTGTATATTGTGTGGCACAGTGTAGCGGTATACTGTATATTGTGTGGCACAGTGTAGAGGTATACTGTATATTGTGTGGCACAGTGTAGAGGTATACTGTATATTGTGTGGCACAGTGTAGCGGTATACTGTATATTGTGTGGCACAGTGTAGCGGTATACTGTATATTGTGTGGCACAGTGTAGAGGTATACTGTATATTGTGTGGCACAGTGTAGAGGTATACTGTACATTGTGTGGCACAGTGTAGAGGTATACTGTACATTGTGGGGCACAGTGTAGCGGTATACTGTACATTGTGGGGCACAGTGTAGGCTATATGTGTATAACAAACATATTTCACATGAAAACTTACAGTTACTTGGCTTGGCCCTTGGGGATCTCGGACGCCACTTCACCACATTGGCCGGGGGCTCGGCGGAGCTGATGTTCTGTTTCATCCTAATGAGAAAGATTTCATAATAAGGATTTGGAGAAGGGGCAGAGGGGTCACAGAGCAGGGAGAGGCTGGTGCTGCTACTAGGGGGCTCATACCATGGGGGAGTAATAAAGCCCACCTTAATGCCCCCCCAGTAGAAATAATTCTCCTTATAATGTGACAGTGCAAAAATACCCCCTTGTAATGCCCCCAGGTGAGCTAATGTCCCCATAATGGGCCAGTGTAAAATACCCCTATATAGTGCCCCCAGTAAATGCCCCCATAGTGCTCCTCTCCCCCTTCCCTCCTAGTGCCCCCCATAATGTACCAGTATAAAATGCCCCATATATAGTGCCCCAGTAGATGCCCTCAGTGTCCCCCATAATTTGCAAGTATAAAATACCCCTTCTTAGTGCCCCGGTAGATGACTCCATAGTACTCCTCTCCCCCCTTCCCCATAGTACCCACCATAATTTGTCCCAGTATAAAATGCTACTGTACAGAGCCCCCCATATAAAATACCCCTTCTTTGTGGCCTCAGTAGATGCCCCTATAGTGCCCACCAATAACGTGCCAGTAACAAGTGCCCCCATCACGTGCCAATAACAAGACCCCTCCATCACGTGCCAGTAATAAGCTGCCCCCTCCAATGTGCCAGTAATAAGCTGCCCCCCCAATGTGCCAGTAATAAGCTGCCCCCCCAATGTGCCAGTAATAAGCTGCCCCCCCAATGTGCCAGTAATAAGCTGCCCCCCCAATGTGCCAATAATAAGCTGCCCCCCCATTTTGCCAGTAATAAGCTGCCCCCCCAATGTGATGTGCCAGTAATAAGCTGCCCCCCCAATGTGCCAGTAATAAGCTGCCCCCCCAATGTGATGTGCCAGTAATAAGCTGCCCCGCCAATGTGCCAGTAATAAGCTGCCCCTCCCAATGTGCCAAGAATAAACTGCCCCCCCAATGTGCCAAGAATAAGCTGCCCCCCCCAATGTGCCAAGAATAAGCTGCCCCCCCCCCAATGTGCCAAGAATAAGCTGCCCCCCCAATGTGCTAAGAATAAGCTGCGCCCCCCCCAATGTGCCAAGAATAAGCTGCGCCCCCCCCCCAATGTGCCAAGAATAAGCTGCCTCCCCCCCCCCCATGTGCCAAGAATAAGCTGCCTCCCCCCCCCAATGTGCCAAGAATAAGCTGCCTCCCCCCCCCATGTGCCAAGAATAAGCTGCCTCCCCCCCCCCCATGTGCCAAGAATAAGCTGCCTCCCCCCCCCCAATGTGCCAAGAATAAGCTGCCTCCCCCCCCCAATGTGCCAAGAATAAGCTGCCTCCCCCCCCCCATGTGCCAAGAATAAGCTGCCTCCCCCCCCCCCCATGTGCCAAGAATAAGCTGCCTCCCCCCCCCCCCCCCCATGTGCCAAGAATAAGCTGCCCCCCCCAATGTGCCAATAACACTGTTGTAAAAAAAAAAAAAATCATACTTACCTCTATGTCAGCGATGCGATGCAGGCCTCTTCTTCCGGCCTGTGTCCCGCGCTGTATGGCTCCGCCTGCGGCCTCTGATAGGTTGCCGGCCTAGTGCCTGCAGCCTATCAGAGAAAGGGGAAGGGACACGCCTCTCCCTCCCCTGCCGCAGCACACAGGCCGGCAGATGAATATGGAGATGAGCGCAATGGAAGCGCTCATCTCCCTGGCTGTGCCCGACTGCGGCGGCTAACTTGGGGGGGCACGGGCATTTTAGTTGGGGGGGCACAGCATGATGTAGGGGGGGCCGTGGCCCCCTCTGGCCCCCCCCTGGCGACGCCACTGTTTTAACCTAACCCCTTTGCCACAATGAAAGCGCTCTCGGCATGTCTGCCATGCTGCGGCCGGACCTCCGGGACTAACGGGGGGCACGCGTGCACTAGCAGCAGCACCAGGGCCGTTTGAAGGAATTTGGGGGCCCCAAGCAAAATAGACATGGAGGCCCCCCCTCCACATCTTACGCACGCAAAGCCTACAGGAACCACAGTATAGCCATACAGTTTAAGTTCACCCACACTTTATATAAAATAAAAAAGGAGGTTTACAGTGCGAATACTGCTGTTGCATTTAATGTGCATGAAATTTGAACAGTGCCATCCACAGATCTCCCCCTAAACAGTGCCATCCACAGATCTCCCCCTAAATAGTGCCATCCACAGATCTCCCCCTAAATAGTGCCATCCACAGATCTCCCCCCTAAACAGTGCCATCCACAGATCCCCCTCCCCTAAACAGTGCCATGATGGCACTGTTTAGGGGAGGGGGGGGTCTGTGGATGGCACTGTTTAGGGGGGAGATCTGTGGATGGCACTATTTAGGGGGAGATCTGTGGATGGCACTGTTTAGGGGAGGGGGGATCTGTGGATGGCACTGTAGGGGGATCTGTGGATGGCGCTGTTTAGGGGGGAGATCTGTGTGGATGGCACTGAATAGGGGAGGGGGATCTGTGGATGGCACTGAGTGCCATCCACAGATCCCCCTACAGTGCCATCCACAGATCCCCCTCCCCGACGCTCACAGCACAGTATATTAATAAACGAATCAGTAACTACTTTAATCATTGCTCAAGTCATTACTGAGCTCTTTACTAGGATTGTTTGGATATCTCTGAGTCTCTGACTCTTACTTTGTCTTAGCTCCGGTAACAACAGCAGGCAGTGCAGGCGGCGCCTGCGCCGCCTAGTGGGAGGAGCAGGCGCGTGACGTCAGTGACAGTGAGTGAGCGCCGCCCCCCGCACTGCCTGCTATTACCGGAGTCCGGAGCTAAGACAAAGTAAGAGATATCCGAAATAATCCAAGTAAACAGCTCACTCAGCAATGCCAATGAGCAATGATTAAAGTTAAAGTAGTCGGGGCCCTGTATATTCTAACCCCCAGGCAAGCGTCCCTGTCACCATGGGAACGCTTGGGGGTTAGAATATACCATCGGATTTGAGTTTTTTACGATCTCACTGAGCTCGAAAAACTCAGATCCGATGGTATATTCTAACCAGGCAAGCGTCCCCGTCACCATGGGAACGCCTGGGGGTTAGAATATTTTATACCATTGGATCTTCTGAGTTACTCTGCTTGGCCAGCTCGGGGCCCCAAGCAATTGTTTGTTTTGCCTGTCTGTTAGCGACGGGCCTGAGCAGCACGGATCCTCCGGGACTAACGGGGGGCACGCGTGCACTAGCAGCAGCACGGATCCGGCAGGCTGCTCCCCCGCCGAAAAGAAGGCAGCCGCTAATGTGAAAGCAGCCTCACCTGGCCTCATTGGTGGTGCACCCCTCCCTGCTCAGTGCATATTTCAAATGAAGGAATTAAATTTTCTTTTTAATAGTGTTGAGCGAACTTGTGTTTTAAGTTCGGGTTATCGAAGAATCGCGTTATGGTTTCCGCTACCACGGACCATAACCTATGGTCCGTGGTAGCGGAATCCATAACGCGATTCTTCGAAAACCCGAACTTTAGATGCCGAACTTAAAACACAAGTTCGCTCAACACTACTTTTTGATGTTGGCATGCATTTTGCAGACTTTAGTCGAAATTTAAATTTGAATTTTAAGTTTTTGACTGTCATTATAATTTTGGCAGGTTTCATCTCCCATAAGTACACAGGGTGCATCATTTACCAGATTTTCTGTCAGGGAGAAATATATGTTTATACATAGCCATTAGGCTAGTTTTACACTAGCGGCAAGGAACTCCGGGGGGTGAACAGCCTGTCGGATTCGTGCTGCCACCAGACTACCGCTTCGGCCCCATTGACTAAAATGGGGGCAGGGCGGAGTTCCGGATGCAGCGCATGCCGAGAGGCGGCCGAATAAAAGTACTACAGCCTGCCGGAGTTCCTTGCCGCTAGTGTGAAACTAGCCTTAAGGCTCATGCACACGACCGTATGGCTTTTTCAGTGTTTTGCGGTCTGTTTTTTACGGATCCGTTGTTCCGTTTTTTGTTTCATTTCCGTTTTTCCATATGCCATATACAGTAATTACATAGAAAAAATTGGGCTGGGCATAACATTTTCAATAGATGGTTCAGCAAAAACAGAACGGATACAGAAGACATACGGATATATTTCCGTATGTGTTCCGTTTTTTTGCGGACCCGTTGACTTGAATGGAGCCAAGCACCGTGATTTGCGGACAAGAATAGGACATGTTCTATCTTTTCACGGTACGGAAATACTGAAACGGAACGCACACGGAGACACTTCGTGTTTTTTTTTTTGCCGAACCATTGAAATGAATGGTTCAGTATATGTACCGCATACTGAACTACAAAAACGGCCAGTATACTGAACGCAAAATACTGTCGTGTGCATGAGCCCTTAGAGATGAGCGAAGTGTTGGAAATGTGATTCGGCGAATTTGACAAAAAAATTCACTTTGTGAAGAATTACTTCGTCATGAAGCGTATTTTTTTGTAAGTAGCGGGTGCAATGACTGCTCCCCATCATTGTACCCCTCAGATGCCACGTTCATACATGAGAGTAATGATACAGTTTAAAATTACCAAAAAATAAATAATGAAATCATACTTATCGCCTCTATTTGCTCGCGACGGGCCAGCCGCCATCTTGCTTGACGATCTTGCGTCGCCTGAGATGACGTCATACGTCACCGTGCACGGGATTTCATGTGAGATCTTCAATCAAGATGGTGGTGGCCGGCCCGTCCCAAGCAAATGGAAGCGTTAAGTATGATCTTTTTTAGTTTTTTACAGGTTATTTCAGGTTAAGGGTCCATTCACACATCTGTATAATTTTATCCGCATCCGTTCTGCATTTTGCGGAATAGATGTGGATCCATTCATTCCTATGGGTGAATAAAATGTGCAGACAACGTTCAGTATGTTGTCCGCATCCGTGTTTCCGCATTTCTAGTCCGCAAAAATATGAAGCTTGTACTACTATTGTCCGCACAGATTGGTCCGCAGCCCCATTCAAGTCAATGGATCCCCTGTGCTGCTGAGAGAACACGGACTGCGCTGACAGCAGCGCGATCCTTGTTCCCGATTCGTTATCAGCATATCGGCAAAATAGATGCCGATAACTTTCAAAATCCTGAATATCGGCCGATAATATCGGTAAAACCCTATCTCTAATACCCATACCTCTGCACTTTTCAAAATCACAAAGAGGTACAATATCGGCACCACAATTTTTTAATGCTAAGCCACGCCTCTAACCCCGCCCAGTGCATAACTATATGCACCTTATCCTGCCCAATCCCCTTAAAGGGGTTTTTCTAAGATATTTTTGATTGATGATCGATCGTCAGGATAGGTCATCAATATCAGATCGGCGGGTGTCTGACACCCGGCACCCCCACCGATCAGCTGGTTGAAGAGAAGGCCGCGGAGTGCGAGCGCAGCCTACCATTCGTTGTTTACCACCTATTCGCTGTCGGCATCCCAGCCATCCATTCCCTTCTATGGGACGGCTCTATAGTATTCACTTGAATGGGAAGGAGCCATCCTATAGAAGTGAATAGGATGTCTTGTACTTACACCTGCTCACCGATGTGTGATGATGGCGAGCAGGTAAACAATGAAGGGAAGGCTGTAATGTCAATTCAAACTGCTGATCGGCCGGGTGTCGAACCCCCGCCGATCTGATATTGATGACCAATCCTGAAGATAGGTCTTCAATAAAAATAACTTGGACAACCCCTTTAATGCCCCCACATAGTAGTTATTTTCTCTTTGTGCCACCACACAGTAGTAATACCCTTAATTGTGCCCCATCAAATTAGTTATCGCCACACTCACTGTGCCCCTCACAGTAGTAATACCCACATTGTGCCCCTCACAGTAGTAATACCCACATTGTGCCCCTCACAGTAGTAATACCCACATTGTGCCCCTCACAGTAGTAATACCCACATTGTGTCCCTCACAGTAGTAATTCGCACATTGGGCCCCTCACAGTAATATTGCCTACATTGGGCCCTCTCACAGTAGTAATGCCCACATTGGGCCCCTCACAGTAGTTATACCAACATTGTGCCCCTCACAGTAGTAATACCCACATTGTGCCCCTCACAGTAGTAATACCCACATTGTGCCCCTCACAGTAGTAATACCCACATTGTGCCCCTCACAGTAGTAATACCCACATTGTGCCCCTCACAGTAGTAATACCCACATTGTGCCCCTCACAGTAGTAATACCCACATTGTGTCCCTCACAGTAGTAATTCGCACATTGGGCCCCTCACAGTAATATTGCCTACATTGGGCCCCCTCACAGTAGTAATGCCCACATTGGGCCCCTCACAGTAGTTATACCAACATTGTGCCCCTCACAGTAGTTTTGCCCACATTGGGCCCCTCACAGTAGTAATGCCCACATTGGGCCCCTCACAGTAGTAATGCCCACATTGTGCCCATCATAGTAGTTATGCCCACATTGGTCCCCTCACAGTGGTATTGCCCACATTGGGCCCCTCACAGTAGTAATGCCCACATTGTGCCCCTCACAGTAGTAATGCCCACATTGTGCTCCTCACAGTAGTTATACCCACATTGGGCCCCTCACAGTAGTAATACTCACATTGGGCCCCTCACAGTAGTAATGGCCACTTTCAGACCCTCACATTAATAATGCCCACATTGGGACCCCTCACAGCAGTAATGCCCACATTGGGACCCTCACAGTAGTTATGCCCACATTGTGCCCCTCACAGTAGTTATGCCCACATTGTGCCCCTCACAGTAGTGACCACATCATACCTGCTGGGGAGCTCTGGCAGCTGAGCCCAATGGTGGAGTGGGGGCCCGTACCACAGAAATCTGCACTGCCATTTTTTTTTTCAATTGGGGTGGGAGGTCTGTAAAATGACAGAATTAGCACATACATTTTTTTGCCCACCTGCATTTATTTCCATGTTTGTTTTGCAAACAGTGGCCCAGATTTACTAATGTGTCTGTGCCAAGACTCTGTCTAAAAAGTGTTGAAATGGTTGGGACAGAAGAATTCATTCAACCAGGGGCAGACTGGCCATAGACTCTACAGGAAAATTTCCCAGTGGGCCGATGTCCAGGGGGCCACCCAAGGCCTCCTCATGGCCGTCAGCCAGGTACATAAAGATCTGATTCTCTTAGCATTAATTCATGTAGCAGCATCAGGTACTGGCACCTGGCCAGCGAACGCAGATGCCATCTTGAATTCAACTGTATTGCCATCCTCAGTACTATGATATAGTTTCATAATGGGGTGTAGGCTGCAGTATTTTTAGTACACTGTGGTATCTGCTTCTGCTTGGGACGTATTTTGTCCTGCGCTACAGTATTGCTGGTCCCACCTACGTCTGTTGTCCCTGCCTACTTGTGTTGCCCCACCTTCTGTCAGCTTGGACCCACCTAAAACATGGAGTCACTTTCATTTTTTTTTTTCAGGGCCTCTTTAACCCCTTATGGACCGGTCTCATTTTCACCTTAACTCCTTAAGGACACAGCCTTATTTCACCTTAAGGACCAGGCCATTTTTTGCAAATCTGACCAGTGTCACTTTATGTGTGAATAACTTTAAAACGCTTTTACTTATCCAGGCCATTCTGATATTGTTTTTTCATCACATATTGTACTTCATGACACTGGTAAAATGGAGTCAAAAAAATTCATTTTTATTTATAAAAAAAAATACCAAATTTACCAAAAATTTTGAAAAATTAGCAAATTTCCAAGTTTCAATTTCTCTACTTCTATAATACATAGTAATACCTCCAAAAATAGTTATTACTTTACATTCATTACAGTTATTACTTCATGTTTCGATTATTTTGGAAATGCCATTTTATTTTTTGGGGACGTTACAAGGCTTAGAAGTTTAGAAGCAAATCTTGAAATTTTTCTGAAATTTTCCAAACCCCACTTTTTAAGGACCAGTTAAGGTCTGAAGTCACTTTGTGAGGCTTACATAATAGAAATCACCCATTCTAGAAACTACACCCCTCAAGGTATTCAAAACTGATTTTACAAACGTCGTTAACCCTTTAGGTGTTCCACAAGATTGAATGGAAAATAGAGATACAATTTCAAAAATTCACTTTTTTCTCAGATTTTCCATTTTAATATTTTTTTTTCCAGTTACAAAGCAAGGGTTAACAGCTAAACAAAACTCAATATTTATGGCCCTGATTCTGTAGTTTACAGAAACACCCCATATGTGGTCGTAAACTGCTGTCCGGGCACACGGCAGGGCGCAGAAGGAAAGGAATGCCATACGGTTTTTGGAAGGCATATTTTGCTGGACTGTTTTTTTTGACACCATGTCCCATTTGAAGCCCCCCTGATGCACCCCTAAAATAGAAACGCCATAAAAGTGACCCCATCTAAGAAACTACACCCCTCAAGGTATTCAAAACTGATTTTACAAAGGTCGTTAACCCTTTAGGTGTTCCACAAGAATTAATAGAAAATAGAGATACAATATCAAAATATCACTTTTTGGGCAGATTTTCCATTTTAATATTTTTTTTTTCCAGTTACAAAGCAAGGGTTAACAGCCAAACAAAACTCAATATCTATGGCCCTGATTCTGTAGTTTACATAAACACCCCATATGTGGTCGTAAACTGCTCTCCGGGCACACGGCAGGGCGCAGAAGGAAAGGAATGCCATACGGTTTTTGGAAGGCAGATTTTGCTGGACTGTTTTTTTTGACACCATGTCCCATTTGAAGCCCCCCTGATGCACCCCTAGAGTATAAATTCCATAAAAGTGACCCCATCTAAGAAACTACACCCCTCAAGGTATTCAAAACTAATTTTACAAACGTTGTTAACCCTTTAGGTGTTCCACAAGAATTAATGGAAAATAGAGATACAATATCAAAATTTCACTTTTTTGGCAGATTTTCCATTTTAATATTTTTTTTCCCAGTTACAAAGCAAGGGTTAACAGCCAAACAAAACTCAATATTTATGGCCCTGATTCTGTAGTTTACAGAAACATCCCATATGTGGTCGTAAACTGCTGTCCGGGCACACGGCAGGGCGCAGAAGGAAAGGAATGCCATACGGTTTTCGGAAGGCAGATTTTGCTGGACTGTTTTTTTTGACACCATGTCCCATTTGAAGCCCCCCTGATGCACCCCTAGAGTAGAAACTCCAAAAAAGTGACCCCATTTTAGAAACTACGGGATAGGGTGGAAGTTTTGTTGGTACTAGTTTAGGGTACATATGATTTTTGGTTGCTCTATATTACACAGGCAAGGTAACAAGAAATAGCTGTTTTGGCACCGTTTTTTTTTTTTGTTATTTACAACATTCATCTGACAGGTTAGATCATGTGGTATTTTTATAGAGCAGGTTGTCACGGACGCGGCGATACCTAATATGTATACAATTTTTTTTATTTATGTATATTTTAAACAATGATTTGGGCGATTATCTTGGGTAGGGTGTGATTTTTGCGGGATGAGATAATGGTTTGATTGGCACTATTTTGGGGTGCATATGACTTTTTCATCGCTTGCTATTACACTTTTTGTAAAATGAGGTGACAAAAAAATTGCTTTTTTTACACCGTTTCTTTTTGTTTGTTTTTTACGGTGTTCATCTGAGGGGTTAGGTCATGTGATATTTTTATAGAGCCGGTCGATATGGACGCGGCGATACCTAATATGTATACTTTTTTAAATTTACTTTAGTTTTACACAATAACAGCTATTTAAAAAAAAAAAAAATGTTTTAGTGTCTTCATATTCTGGGCCATAGTTTTTATATTTTTTGGGCGATTGTCTAAGCTAGGGTCTCATTTTTTGCGGGATGAGGTGACGGTTAGATTGGTACTATTTTGGTGGGCATACACCTTTTTGATCGCTTACTGTTGTACTTTTTGTGATGTAAGGTGACAAAAAATGGTTTATTTAGCACAGTTTTTATTTTAAATTTTTTACGGTGTTCATCTGAGGGGTTAGTTTATGTGATATGTTTATAGAGCCGTTCGATACGGACGCGGCGATACCTAATATGTCAACTTTTTTTTCCCCCTATTTTTTTTTAAACTTTTTTGGGGGAAAATGACGTTTTTGTTTATTTTTACTTGAAACTTAATTTTTTGGGGGGAAAATTTATTTTTTCAACTTTCTTTTACTTTATTTTTTGTCCCACTTTGGGACTTCAACTTTTGGGGGTCTAATCCCTTTTACAATGCATTCCAATACTTCTGTATTGGAATGCATTGGCTGTATGAGTAATACTGTGTGTATTACTCATACAGCTTCCGGCCTGTGAGATCCAGGGGGCTGGATCTCACAGGCTCGTCACAGGAAGGCAGCGCCGATGCCTAAGGAAAACTACACTCCTCAAGGTATTCAAAACTGATTTTACAAACTTTGTTAACTCTTTAGGTGTTCCACAAGAGTTTATTGGCAAATGGAGATGAAGTTTCAGAATTTCAATTTTAAACAATTTTTTCCAGTAACAAAGCAAGGGTTAACAGCCAAACCAAACTCAATATTTAGTGCCCTTATTATGTAGTTTATAGAAACACCCCATATGTGGTCGTAAACTGCTGTATGACCAAACGGCAGGGCGCACAATGAAAGGAACGCCATATGGTTTCTGGAAGGCAGATTTTGATGGCCTTTTTTTTTTACACCATGTCTCATTTGAAGAACCCCTGATGCCCCCCTAGAGTAGAAACTCCAAAAAAGTGACCCCATTTTAGAAACTACGGGATAGGGTGGAAGTTTTGTTAGTACTAGTTTAGGGTACATATGATTTTTGGTTGCTCTATATTACAATTTTTGTGAGGCACGGTAACAAGAAATAGCTGTTTTGGCACCGTTTTTTTATTTTTTTGTTATTTACAACATTTGTCTGACAGGTTAGATCATGTGGTATTCAAACCTGATTTTACAAGCTTTATTAACCCTTTAGGCGTTCCATAAGATTTAATGGAAAATGGAGATAAAATTTCAGAATTTATTTTTGGAAGATTTTCCATTTTAATATTTTTTTTCCAGTAACAAAGCAAGGGTTTACAGCCAAACAAAACTCAACATTTATTACTCCGATTCTGCAGTTTACAGAAACACCTCATATGTGGTTGTAAACTGCTGTACAGGCACACAGCAGGGCGCAGAAGGAAAGGAACGCCATTTGGTTTTTGGAAGGCAGATTTTGCTGGATTGTTTTTTAGACACCATGTCCCATTTGAAGCCCCCTGATGCACCCCTAGAGTAGAAACTCCAAAAAAGTGAGCCCATTTTGGAAACTACGGGATAAGATGGCAGTTTTGTTGGTACTTTTTTAGGGTACATATGATTTTTGGTTGCTCTATATTACACCTTTTGTGAGGCAAAGTAAAAAAATAGAAATTCTGAAATTTCATCTCCATTTGCCATTAACTCTTGTGGAACACTTAAAGGGTTAACAAAGTTATCAGTAATCAGTTTTGAATACCTTGAGGGGTGTAGTTTCTTAACCACCTCAGCCCCCTAGCTTAAACACCCTTAATGACCAGGCCACTTTTTACACTTCTGACCTACACTACTTTCACCGTTTATTGCTCGGTCATGCAACTTACCACCCAAATGAATTTTACCTCCTTTTCTTCTAACTAATAGAGCTTTCATTTGGTGGTATTTCATTGCTGCTGACATTTTTACTTTTTTCGTTATTAATCGAAATTTAACGATTTATTTGCAAAAAAATGACATTTTTCACTTTCAGTTGTAAAATTTTGCAAAAAAAACGACATCCATATATAATTTTTTATCTAAATTTATTGTTCTACATGTCTTTGATAAAAAAAAATGTTTGGGTAAAAAAAAAATGGTTTGGGTAAAAGTTATAGCGTTTACAAACTATGGTACAAAAATGTGAATTTCCGCTTTTTGAAGCAGCTCTGACTTTCTGAGCACCTGTCATGTTTCCTGAGGTTCTACAATGGCCAGACAGTACAAACACCCCACAAATAACCCCATTTCGGAAAGTAGACACCCTAAGGTATTCGCTGATGGGCATAGTGAGTTCATAGAACTTTTTATTTTTTGTCACAAGTTAGCGGAAAATGATGATTTTTTTTTTTCTTACAAAGTCTCATATTCCACTAACTTGTGACAAAAAAAAAAAACTTCCATGAACTCACTATGCCCATCACGAAATACCTTGGGGTGTCTTTTTTCCAAAATGGGGTCACTTGTGGGGTAGTTATACTGCCCTGGCATTTTAGGGGCCCAAATGCGTGCAAAGTAGTTTGAAATCAAAATCTGTAAAAAATGGCCGGTGAAATCCGAAAGGTGCTCTTTGGAATGTGGGCCCCTTTGCCCACCTAGGCTGCAAAAAAGTGTCACACATGTGGTATTGCCATACTCAGGAGAAGTTGGGCAATGTTTTTTGGGGTGTCATTTTACATATACCCATGCTGGGTGAGATAAATATCTTGGTCAAATGCCAACTTTGTATAAAAAATGGGAAAAGTTGTCTTTTGCCGAGATATTTCTCTCACCCAGCATGAGTATATGTAAAAAGACACCCCAAAACACATTGCCCAACTTCTCCTGAGTACGGAGATACCACATGTGTGACACTTTTTTGCAGCCTAGGTGGGCAAAGGGGCCCACATTCCAAAGAGCACCTTTAGGATTTCACAGGTCATTTTTTACACTTTTTGATTTCAAACTACTTACCACACATTAGGGCCCCTAAAAATGCCAGGGCAGTATAACTACCCCACAAGTGACCCCATTTTGGAAAGAAGACACCCCAAGGTATTCCGTGAGGGGCATGGCGAGTTCCTAGAATTTTTAATTTTTTGTCACAAGTTAGCGGAAAATGATTATTATTTTTTTTTTTTTTTCTTACAAAGTCTCATATTCCACTAACTTGTGACAAAAAATAAAAACTTCCATGGACTCAGTATGCCCATCACGAAATACCTGGGGGTGTCTTCTTTCCAAAATGGGGTCACTTGTAGGGCCCCTAAAATGCCAGGGCAGTATAAATACCCCACATGTGACCCCATTTTGGAAAGAAGACACCCCAAGGTATTCAATGAGGGGCATGGCGAGTTCATAGAATTTTATTTTTTTTGGCACAAGTTAGCGGAAATTTATTTATTTTTTGTTTTTTCTCACAAAGTCTCCCTTTCCGCTAACTTGGGACAAAAATTTCAATCTTTCATGGACTCAATATTCCCATCACGGAATACCTTGGGGTGTCTTCTTTCCGAAATGGGGTCACATGTGGGGTATTTATACTGCCCTGGCATTTTAGGGGCCCTAAAGCGTGAGAAGAAGTCTGGAATATAAATGTCTAAAAAATTTTAGATTCCGTGAGGGGTATGGTGAGTTCATGTGAGATTTTATTTTTTGACACAAGTTAGTGGAATATGAGACTTTGTAAGAAAAAAATAAATAATTTCCGCTAACTTGGGCCAAAAAAATGTCTGAATGGAGCCTTACAGGGGGGTGATCAATGACAGGGGGGTGATCAATGACAGGGGGGTGATCAGGGAGTCTATATGGGGTGATCACCCCCCTGTCATTGATCACCCCCCTATAAGGCTCCATTCAGATGTCCGTATGTGTTTTGCGGATCCGATCCATGTATCCGTTGATCCGTAAAAAACATATGGACGTTTGAATGGAGCCTTACAGGGGGGTGATCAATGACAGGTGGGTGATCAATGACAGGGGGGTGATCAGGGAGTCTATATGGGGTGATCACCCCCCTGCATTGATCACCCCCCTATAAGGCTCCATTCAGCTGTCCGTATGTGTTTTGCGGATCCGATCCATGTATCCGTGGATCCGTGAAAAACATACGGACGTTTGAATGGAGCCTTA
Source organism: Bufo bufo (assembly GCF_905171765.1). NCBI lineage: Eukaryota > Metazoa > Chordata > Amphibia > Anura > Bufonidae > Bufo > Bufo bufo. The sequence goes on from NC_053394.1 coordinate 127,265,283, forward strand.
CAGGGGGGTGATCAATGACAGGGGGGTGATCAGGGAGTCTATATAGGGTGATCACCCCCCTGTCATTGATCACCCCCCTATAAGGCTCCATTCAGATGTCCGTATGTGTTTTGCGGATCCGATCCATGTATCCGTAGATCCGTAAAAAACATACGGACGTTTGAATGGAGCCTTACAGGGGGGTGATCAATGACAGGAGGGTGATCAATGACAGGGGGGTGATCAGGGAGTCTATATGGGGTGATCACCCCCGTCATTGATCACCCCGCTGTAAGGCTCCATTCAGATGTCCGTATGTGTTTTGCGGATCCGATCCATGTATCAGTGGATCCGTAAAAATCATACGGACGTCTGAATGGAGCCTTACAGGGGGGTGATCAATGACAGGGGGTGATCAGGGAGTCTATATGGGGTGATCACCCCCGTCATTGATCACCCCCCTGTAAGGCTCCATTCAGATGTCCGTATGTGTTTTGCGGATCCGATCCATGTATCGTTTTAAAGGGACACTGACAGGCCCAAAAAGCATATTTAGGTATATATATGACAGTACAGGTCTTATAAAGTGTATTAGAATCATCTAAGTATCCCCCCTGTCCACCTTATAAATACAGTAAAATGAAGTTTTATAACCTGCTTTTATCGTGTTCAATCTGCCCAAGGGGCGGCGTTTCATCTCAACTTGCGCCCAGCCAGCCTCGCCCCAACTGCCGTTTGAAGCGCCGCCCAGCTCATCAATATTCACTTCGCTGGGCGGCGCAGTAATCCGCACTAATCATATCGCGCCTGCGCACTAATTAACCCCTTTTGAGATGTAACAGAGCAGTGCTCTGAAGCGCTGCTATGAACTGTGCCCGGCGCATGCGCATAAAGCAGAGGCTGTATCGGCCTCTGAGAATCAGACTGTGCGCAGGCACGATGCGATCCCGGCCAGTGAGGGTGCCGGGCGCATGCGCTGAAGATGGCCGGGGACACTAGTAGCCGCCCAGCAAAGTGAATATTGATGAGCTGGGCGGCGCTTCAAACGGCAGTTGTGGCGAGGCTGGCTGGGCGCAAGTTGAGATGAAACGCCGCCCCTTGGGCAGATTGAACACGATTTAAGCAGGTTATGAAACTTCATTTTACTGTATTTATAAGGTGGACAGTGGGGATACTTAGATGATTCGAATACACTTTATAAGACCTGTACTGTCATATATATACCTAAATATGCTTTTTGGGCCTGTCAATGTCCCTTTAAAACACTTTTACTTAGGGGTGCATCAGGGGGGCTTCAAATGGGACATGATGTCAAAAAACCAGTCCAGCAAAATCTGCCTTCCAAAAACCATATGGCGCTCATTTCCTTGTGTGCCCTACCGTTTGGCCATACAGCATTTTACGACCACATATGGGGTGTTTCTGTAAACTACAGAATCAGGGCAATAAATATTGAGTTTTGTTTGACTGTTAACCCTTGCTTTGTTAACGGAAAAAATCGATTAAAATGGAAAATTTGGCAAAAAATTGCTGTTTTGGCACTGTTTTTATTTAGTATCTCCATAGTCTGAGAGTCATTTTTTTTTAAAGTTTTTAGCCGATTGTCTCAGGTATGGGCTCATTTTTTGCGGGATGAGAGGATGGTTTTATTGGCACTATTTTGTGGTGCATATCACTTTTTGATCGCTTGCTAGTACACTTTTTGTGATGTAAGTTGACACAAAAATTGCTTTTTTTACACCGTTTTCATTTAATTTTTTTGACTGTGTTCATCTGAGGGGTTAGGTCATGTGTTATTTTTATAGAGCAGATTCTTACAGATGCGGCAATAACCAGGGTGGATTTGATTTAAATCACGATTTAAATCACTAGTCAGTAAGGCTTGATTTAAATCATAGTTTTCTACATAAAGACTAATTCTTGCTGGTATAACTTATAATATGCAAGTAGATGAAGATTTAAACAACTTTTCATATTAGTTTGATTAGGTTGATTCTGCATTCATAGGTTTGTAGAAGTTAGGATTAAGGTATTTTTCTCAACTCTGTTCATGTTATAACATTTTTGCTGTGAAGAAGAGGCATGTGATCTCTGCTGAGTCAAATTCAGTTTTGAGAACTGCAAAAGTAAACCAAGCATCTGTGATAATATCTTGTAGGCAGAGAAACTGCCCAATAATCTTACAAAAACCTCTGGAAGAGCATGACATTGTGAATGGACTAATGGAATTTATTTACCAAAAAAAATTACACATATAGAAACATAGAATGTGTCGGCAGATAAGAACCATTCGGCCCATCTAGTCTGCCTAATATACTGAATACTATGGCCCTATCTTATATGAAGGATGGCCTTATGCCTATCCCATGCATGCTTAAACTCCTTCACTGTATTTGCAGCTACCACTTCTGCAGGAAGGCTATTCCATGCACCCACTACTCTCTCAGTAAAGTAATACTTCCTGATATTACTTTTAAACCTTTGCCCCTCTAATTTAAGACTATGTCCTCTTGTAGCAGTTTTTCTTCTTTTAAATATTCTCTCTCCTTTTACCTTGTTGATTCCCTTTATGTATTTAAAAGTTTCTATCATATCCCCTCTGTCTCGCCTTTCTTCCAAGCTATACATGTTAAAGTCCTTTAATCTTTCCTGGCAAGTTTTATCCTGCAATCCATGTACTAGTTTAGTAGCTTTTCTCTGAGCTGTCTCCAAAGTATCAATATCCTTCTGGAGATATGGTCTCAAGTACTGCGCACAATCATTCTGCTAGCATTTCCTGCTGCTCTATGACATTGTCTGCCTACCTTTAAGTCTTCTGAAATAATGACCCCTAAATCCCTTTCCTCAGATACTGAGGTTAGGACTGTATCACTGATTGTATATTCTGCTCTTGGGTTTTTACGCCCCAGGTGCATTATCTTGCACTTATCAACATAAAATTTTAGTTGCCAGATTTTTGACCATTCTTCTAGTTTTCCTAAATCCTTTTCCATTTGGTGTATCCCTCCAGGAACATCAACCCTGTTACAAATCTTTGTGTCATCAGAAAAAAGACACACCTTACCATCGAGGCCTTCTGCAATATATATTTAACAATATGGGTCCCAGAACAGATCCCTGAGTTACCCCACTGGTAACAAGACCATGGTCTGAATATACTCCATTGACTACAACCCTCTGTTGTCTGTCCCTCAGCCACTGCCTAATCCATTCAACAATATGGGAGTCTACTTACAGCCTTATTCTACATAATTAAAAAACTAATCTTTATTTCATGATGGAATAACCTTTGGATGGTAATATATTTTCCTCAAAAAGCATTTTATATAAAAAAAAAATCAGATTTAAATAAAAAAAAATCAGATTTAAATAAAAAAAAACAGATTTTTTTAAAAAATCATTGATTTTTATCCACCCTGGCAATAACTAATATGTCTACTTTTTTACATTTATTTAGGTTTTACACTATAATATCCTTTTTTAAACCAAAAAAACAAACATTTTAGTATCTCCATAGTCAGAGTTTTTTTTTTTTTTTGCCGATTGTCTTGGTAGGGGCTCATTTTTTGCGGGATGAGAGGACGGTTTTATGGGCACTATTTTGGGGTGCATATGACTTTTTGATCGCTTGCTGTTACACTTTTTGTAATGTAAGGTGAAAAAAATGGCTTTTTTTTACACCGTTTTTATCTTATTTTTGAAAAAATAAAATAAAATTGTGTCTCCAAAGTCTGAGAGCCATAGTTTTTTTTTTTTTTCTGGGCTATTGTCTGTGGCCAAATAGAATTAAAATTGGGGAAGGGGATTATAAATTTAGTACTCCATGGAAATGTGTTACTTCCTGAAGCAACTGTCACTGCAGAGGCCCAGATGATCGGGGCACGTGTCACACTGAGTGGTGGTGTCCTTCCGTATCACACTCTGCACTTTTTTTGGGACCGTCCCTTTTTTCCAGTATGGGGGACCACACCTGGAAAGTGTTGGCCAGGGATGATCCGGGCACCTCCAGTTCCTGAGGTACTCCGGCCTGCTCTTTCCCGGTCAGAAAAGATCAGGGCCTTGAGGACTGCCTCATAGAACTGCAGGAATTTCCCTGTGTTGCCAGTGCTCCGGGACAGCACAAAAGAGTTGTACAAGGCAACCTGTACCAAGTAGACCACAACTTGTACCATGCCCGGGTTTTGCGCATGGCGTTATATGGCTTGAGGACTTGATCAGAGAGATCAACTCCTCCCATATACCGATTGTAGTCCACGATACAATCGGGCTTGAGGACCGTTGACGCAGTACCTCGCACAGGGACAGGGGTGATGCCGTTACCGTGAATTGTGGACAGTACAAGGACATTCCTCTTGTCCTTCTATCTGACCAGCAACAGGTTTCCACTGGTAAGGGCACAGGTCTCACCCCTGGGTATAGGTACCTGGAGGGGGTGGATAGGGAGGCTGCGTTGATTTTTCCACACGGTCCCACAAGCGGACGTGGATCTGGCGGCGAGGGACTGGAACAAGGGGATACTAGTATAAAAGTTATTCACGTACAGTTGGTAACCCTTATCTAGCAGTGGGTGCATAAGGTCCCACACAAGTTTCCCGCTAACACACAGAGGGGGGGGAACATTTTGGGGTTCAATACGGGAATCTCGCCCCTCGTACACACAAAACTTGTAAGTGTACCCTGAGGTACTCTCACAAAGTTTGTACAGCTTCACGCCATACTTTGCCCGCTTAGAGGGAACATACTGGCGGAAAATGAGTCTCCTCTTGAAAGCAATTAGAGACTCATCAACAGCGACCTCCCTTCCAGGTACATAGGTCTCCAAAAATTTGGCCCTGAAGTGATCGATGAACGGCCTGATTTTGTACAGGAGGTCATAGGCAGGATCACCTCGGGGGGGCATGCGGCATTATCTGCATAATGCAGGCATTTCCGAATGGCCTCAAAACGGGAACGTGTCATGGCCATACAGTAGAGTGGGGTCTGGTAGAGGACGTCCCCACTCCAGTACTGCCTGACACTTGTTTTTTTTACTAAGATCATGTGCAGCACGAGGCCCCAAAACGTCCTCATCTCGGCTGCACTGACCGGAGTCCAGCCACCGGACATAGCCAAAAAGGAGCCCAGGTGTTGAGCAATGAACTGTTGAGCGAACAAGTTCGTTTGCTCCATCAGATTCACAAAGTGGTCACTGAAAAAAATAAAAATAAATCATATTCAGTGAAGCCCACTGTGGAAATCTGGATTCCTGGTTGGCCTACAAAGTCAGGAATCACGGGCTCAAAATCCTCTCTGGTAGGGGGCTCAGGTGGACTGATCTGGTGGGCCGGAAAACTAGTATGAGCCCCAGGACGGCTCATACTAGTGTGGGCCACAGGGTCCCTGGTATGGGGGTCCCCTGTCAAACTCGATGATCAGCGGTGGGGTGGGCGATGCGCTAACAGTGGCCTGGACGCTAAGAGTGCTTGCCACAGTCAGCGCATGCATAAAAAAATAAAAAAAAAGCGCTTGCGCCCAAAAAAAATTGATCAGGGTGAAGCCCAAAAATAAAATTTAAATTTCCCCTAAAACTATTCCTCAGTCTCCCTGCCTAATCTAACCTTTCCCTAAACCTACCTGTCCCTGCGAACTTTTGAGTGCCAGATGGCACTATGGTGGCTCACGTGGGTGTGTTGGGCTCAGAGGTATACGGGCGGGCTCCTCTCTCCACGGAATCAGTGTGGAGGAGGAGAGCAGAGCTGGGGGAAGTTAACCCCCACCCGCCCGTCCAGCCAATAGGATGCGATCCTGAGAGGTGATGTCACCCCCACCTCTCAGGATCTAAGGATGGTGATTGGTGGTGTATTATCACACCACCGATCACCATCCTATTCTGGGTTATCGGGTCACCGGAGACCTGAACGACCCGGAAACGGTTTGCTGCGATCGCCGATACGAGGGGGGGGGGGGTCACAGGACCCCCACCCCTCGGCATTGTCACAGAGTGCCTGCTGAATGATTTCAGCAGGCACTCTTTTCCGATCACCGCGTGGCGGTGATCCCAAATACACACCCTGTACGCCCCCGGGGTCTATAAGGACTCAGACATCAAGGCGTACCTGTACGCCCTGTGTCCTTAAGAGGTTAATGCATACACTGCAGATCATGTCGGGAGCCCAAAGCACCTCTTTCTATAGTTTAGTTCCACCATGGCACACAACCTGTATGACGCCGCACAGCTGCATCTGTACACATGACCAGAGACCTCACCAGCCCAACATGGTCAAAGTCATCGAAACAACTGCTTAAAGGGGTTGTCGGGGTTCAGAGTTGAATCTGGACATATCCCCTTCTTCTCCCACTCAACATTTCATGCTCCGATGCTCTCCCTTGCCCTGTACTGGGTCACACAGGGCAAGGGCTTTTTTGGTAACATTTTTACACTGCTAGACAGAGGCTTCTGCTTAGCAGTGTTCCTGGTGATGTCACCAGCACTAATGGGCGGGCTTAAGCACTGCCCTAGCAGTTTTACAGGCTAGGGCAGCGCTAAAGCCCGCCCAATAGGGCTGGTGAGGTGACATCCCCGGGCTCACTGCTAGGCGGAAGCCTCTGCCTAGCTTACCGATGAAGAGGCCGGTATGTCACCGGATGTCCAGAAAAAGCCCTGCGTGATGCAGCGCAGGGTAAGGGAGAACATCGGAGCAGCTCATGTCAGAGGGGCTGAGTGTGACAAATCACAGTACCTGCAAAGTAATGATATTAAATACAACATGAATGTCCATTTATCTTCTATAGTACATCGTGCAGTTCACGTGAAGTATTATGTAAGAGGTGTTGGTCAATACTCTTATCAGCTTGTGCTGGAGTACCTGCTTGCAAGTTCAGAAATAATTATTATCATGTTATCATTATAATTATTATTACCAGCTGTTTCCAATGGTAATCAGCAATATTTCGACTGTGCCTCTGTATTGCAAGGGCCCATTTATATGTAGTGACACCACCTTCCCTTTTGCTGAAAATAAATGTGGCTGCATGACTCAACGTGTTTGTCCTGGGAAAAAAAAACTGTTCTAAAACAGCTCCAAAAACAGTTTGTTAAAATCACAAGTGGTTTTACTATAGGGTTTTTGACCATGTGATAAACTACTACTACATATAAAAGCACTTTTATACAGAGTGTAATTTAGCAGTGCAAAAGAGTTGTCTGTGTTTTTTTATTTTTTTATTTTACCGAAGAGAGGGGCCTGGTAAAATAAAAAAATTCCCTTCCTGTATCCGATCCGTTGTCTTACCAGGCTGCAGCCAGTGATGTATTGCTTAGTTGCAGTGGTATACTGTATTTTTTGCTTTATAAGTTGCACTTTTTCCCCCCAAAAGTGGGAGAAAAATGGCCGTGGGTCTTATAAAGCGAATACTATTGAGCCCTTCCATTATGGAATTGCTCACTAGTATGCATTAGGCGCCGGGAGCGGGGAGCGAAGCGCTGCAAGTGCTTGTGGTACTCACCCTCCACGGTCTTCCTTCCTGGGGCTGGTGCTTGTGCTTCACTGTCCTGACCGCGTAAAGCGTCAGGACATAGCGCACGCACTATGACCTGACACTGCACGCAGTCAGGTGACAGAGCAGCGCAGGCCGGGAAGACAGGGGAGCTTGACTTCTGCCTGAGGTGGAGAGGAGCCGTGGCACAGGTAAGAGGAGTTTTTTGTATTTTAATCTGATCTGAGGTCTGATGGGGTCTAACATTGAGGGCTGATCTGAGGTCTGATGGGGTCTAACATTGAGGTCTGATGGGGTCTGACAATGTGAGCTGATTTGAGGTCTGATGGGGGTCTGACAATGTGTGCTAATATAAGGTCTGATGGGGTCTGACAATGTGGGCTGATCTGAGGTCTGATGGGGGTGTGACAATGTGGGCTGATCTGAGGTCTGATGGGGTTCTGACATGAGGGCTGATGTGATGTCCTGATATTTATGGGTGCCTGATCTGATGTCTTGATATTTATGTGGGGCTGATCTGAGGATCTGATATGTGTATGGAGCGAGAATGCTGAGGCCAGTAACTGACTGCAGTGGTATATGACACATAACCTCTGCAGCCAAACATATACAAAACAGACCAAAGGTTTGGACACACCTCATTCAAAGAGTTTTCTTTATTTTTAGGACTATGAAAATTGTAGATTCACACTGAAGGCATCAAAACTATGAATTAACACATGTGGAATTATATACATAACAAACAAGTGTGAAACAACTGAAAATATGTCATATTCTAGGTTCTTCAAAGTAGCCACCTTTTGCTTTGATTACTGCTTTGCACACTCTTGGCATTCTCTTGATGAGCTTCAAGAGGTAGTCCCCTGAAATGGTTTTCACTTCACAGGTGTGCCCTGTCAGGTTTAATAAGTGGGATTTCTTGCCTTATAAATGGGGTTGGGACCATCAGTTGCGTTGAGGAGAAGTCAGGTGGATACATAGCTGATAGTCCTACTGAATAGACTGTTAGAATTGGTATTATGGCAAGAAAAAAGCAGCTAAGTAAAGAAAAACGAGTGGCCATCATTACTTTAAGAAATGAAGGTCAGTCAGCCAGCCGAAAAATTGGGAAAACTTTGAAATTAAGGGCTATTTGACCATGAAGGAGAGTGATGGAGTGCTGCGTCAGATGACCTGGCCTCCACAGTCACCGGACCTGAACCTCAATCAAGATGGTTTGGGGTGAGCTGGACCGCAGAGTGAAGGCAAAAGGGCCAACAAGTGCTAAGCATTTCTGGGAACTCCTTCAAGACTGTTGGAAGACCATTTCAGGGGACTACCTCTTGAAGCTCATCAAGAGAATGCCAAGAGTGTGCAAAGCAGTAATCAAAGCAAAAGGTGGCTACTTTGAAGAACCTAGAATATGACATATTTTCAGTTGTTTCACACTTGTTTGTTATGTATATAATTCCACATGTGTTAATTCATAGTTTTGATGCCTTCATAGTCATGAAAATAAAGAAAACTCTTTGAATGAGAAGGTGTGTCCAAACTTTTGGTCTGTACTGTATATCACTGGCTGCAGCCTAGGAGATGACATAGTGGCAGCGCTGCACTGGAGCAGTAGCAGGAAAAGAAGTTTATTTCTCATTAAAACAAAACTTATCAATCACTTTTGTAAAATAAAAACTGGGACAACCCCTTTAAGTGAGGGAATGTATTTACAAACTTACATACTGCACGTTTCTGAATGAAATACATAGTAGTAAAGTAGTAGTAAAACATCATACCCTGTAAGATTACTGAGTAGGGATAAGTGAACCCATTGAAGTTCAGGTTCGCTGGGTTCTGCCCTTCAGGTCAAAGTTCGGGTTTGGGACCCGAAATTAATTCTGAACCCGAACTCCACTGAAGTCAATGGGGACCCGAACTTCACTTTATTATTTTCCGTTATAACATGGTTATATCGCAAAATAATAGCATTCTTAAGACAGAATGCAAAAGAATGTGGCCATTTAGGGGTTAAAGAAAAAACAACTCGCCTTATCCACTTAAACTCACTACAGCAGCTTCTTCTATCTTCATTAAGCAGGACCTGCTAAAGGTGGTGAACACGGTGACGTCATGATTATGGGGGCCGCCATCTTGCATAAGCATTTAGAAAGCATTTAAAGAATTGCTTTACGTCAGCCCCATGGTCCATAGACACAATGGTCAGGAGGGGACTTTACTGACTTCTATGGTAGAGTTTTCTAGGCATGCTCTGTGACCAGTGCAGAGGTCATTGTACAAGGGAAGGATAGGTAAGCTTTGACAATCAGCTATTGTGAATGGTGAATCCTGTCTTATCTATACACAGAGGTGATATCATTACAGGCAGGATTAGAATGACAGATAAGCAGGTAACTGCTGTAAAGTGATCTGTACAGACCAAGAATTGGTGCCTATTATTACACTTAGTGGCCAGTGCGAAACTGCAGGATTTTATAGTTTTTCTTCAAATATAGATAGTGACATGGAAAATTAAAAACAACATAAAAAATAATTTTAAAATACCTTAAACATAAAAACTTGATTTAAAAAATAGGTCATTTTCTGTTGACACATTCCCTTTAAATATCTGACCTTGCTCTTAACTGTAACCAGCTCCTAATCTACAGTAGGTCTCAGGTTTTTGCTTAGCGGTCCACATAAAACTAAACAAAGCTATATTAGCACCCGAGAACTCACATGTAAGTGATGACAATCTCTGTACCGTGCCTATTGGTGAATAAGTATAACATGCTATGCTTTTATTCTTGTAGCACGTAAATAATGCCTTCTGTTCCTGTTATGGCAAATTTTTCAGAATGCATTTTTTGCTGACAATCCCTGAAATTCACCAGATGGACTATGACTTGACGTTCCAGATGGAGACAAATAACCAGTTTATTCCAATCTTTCTAAGAAATGCTCTGTATTTGCCAGCTGCCACCTATTGCATTAAAATGTAATTGAATTTTGCTTATTTGACAAGATAGCGGGACCCTATCAGACAGCAATGAATAGGCATGATTTCTTTAAAAAAACCTCTCCTAACATTATATATAGTAAATGGTATACAGCGGGATTTTCTTCAGAAGAAAAGCTTGGCTCCATTCAAGACGTGTTCTCTACAGAAAGCAAGTAACATTGCAGCTTACAGAGCTGACATTTTAGATTAAGAACTGAAGGGTTCAATCTAAGGCCCTATGCATAGTAATGATACAATTTGGTGTGTTGCGAGCAGCGAGGTTCAAGGACACCATTATCATAAAAGATAATTAAATAGACCGTATTGGTATGTTTGCATGCCAAGAAAATGTGTATTTGCAGTGGGAATCCTGATTTATAGTTTTAATGCTGCGGACACCCACCACAGCTTCAGTGCCATATTGTGTACAGAAATCATGTCAATCATGCGGTTTTAAAATCCACATGGAAAAAAAATCCACAGCCATATAAACAGCAGTTTGGATTCCCATTGAAAACAGTGGGAGGCGGAATCTACATGGATTTCAGAGTGGAAAATGCAACGAAATCCATGCTGTAAAATGGCCACGTAAATATACCCTAAGAGACAAATGCATATGTACTGTATTTGTACTAACTGGTATATCTAATATGCTGTATGTTATACCGTTATCAGGGTAGGGCACATTCACACTATCATTTTTTTCTAATAATGCTAAAATAAGGTTTAACTTCAGCATAATAAATTGCTACACCGGCAACTAAGGTTGGCTATATGACTCTCATGTTTACAGCACCAACACCTGATGGGTAAGGCTGGTTTCACACGGGCGTTGCGGAAAAAGATGCGGGTGCGTTGCGGGAACATGCGCGATTTTTCCGCGCGAGTGCAAAACATTGTAAGGCGTTTTGCACGCGCGTGAGAAAAATCGGCATGTTTGGTACCCAGACCCGGACTTCTTCACAGAAGTTCGGGTTTGGGATCGGTGTTGTGTAGATTGTATTATTTTCCCTTATAACATGGTTATAAGGGAAAATAATAGCATTCTTAATACAGAATGCTTAGTACAATAGGGCTGGAGGGGTTAAAAAAAATAATAATAATTTTACTCACCTTAATCCATTTGTTCGCGCAGCCCGGATTCTCTTCTGTCTTCTTCTTTGAGGAACAGGACCTGTGGTGACGTCACTGCGCTCATCACATGGTCCATCACACGATCTTTCACCATGGTGATGGATCATGTGACGGACCATGTGATGAGCGTAGTGACGTCACAACAGGTCCTTTTCCTGTGCACAGCAAAGAAGAAGTCGTGCGACAGATAGGGCACAACTACACTGCAACATTTGTAGCGCAACATTTTGTTGCACCAATGTTGCGCGACAATATTTATAATGGCAGTCTATGGTGTCGCACTGCAACATGCAACCATCTCGAATGGATTTTCTGCGACTGTTGCATGTTGCAGTGCGACACCATAGACTGCCATTATAAAAATTGTCACGCGACATTAGTGCAACAAAATGTCGCGCGACAAATGTTGGCGTGTAGACATAGCCTTAGAGGCCATGTAGTAGGAGAACCTTCTAGTCTAGCTTTGCAAGTTATTTCTGCTCATCTGAATTAAAACTTCACTAACTTTTATTTCATTCAATAGTATGCATGATTTAGAGAGCCCCATAACTCTGGCTGGAAACTGGTCTTAAGGGCTCATGCACACGACCGTATCTACTTTGCAGTCCGCAAAAAACGGATCAGCAAAAAATACGGATGATGTCCTTGTGCATTCCATATTTTGCGGAACTGATCAGCTGGCCCCTAATAGAACAGTACTGTCCTTGTCCGTATTGCGTACAATAATAGGACATGTTCTATTTTTTTGCAGAACGGACATACGGAAACGGAACGCACACAGAGTAACTTCTGCGTTTTTTTGCGGAACCATTGAAATGAATGGTTCCGCATACGGTTCGCAAAAAAAATGGAACGGACACGGAAAGAAAATACGTTCGTGTGCATGAGCCCTAAAGCAACTGTTCATTTAGGAGGTCAAACATTATATGTAGGTCAGTACCTATAGAGGATGATTACCTGCTATTTATTTTTTTAGCTTAGGTCAGAGCTGTGATATGGAGCCTAAGGCCTCATGCACACGACCGTTGTGTGCATCCGTGTCCGTTGTTCCGTTTTCCGTGATTTTCTGCAGACCCATTGACTTTCAATGGGTCCGTGGAAATCTCGGAAAATGCACCGTTTGTCATCCGCGTCCGTGATCCGTGTTTCCAGTCTGTCAAAAAAATATGACCTGTCCTATTTTTTTGACGGACAACGGTTCGCGGACCCATTCAAGTCAATGGGTCCGTGAAAAAACACGGAGGCACACAAGATTGTCATCCGTGTCCGTGATCCGTGTCCGTTTTTTTCCTATCATTTTCAAGGCAAACTTGACTTAGATTTTTTTTTCACTTTTCTTGTCTGGTGATCCTCCAAAAATCAAGGAAGACACACGGAAAAAATAACGGACACGGAACAACGGAACCCCGTTTTGCGGACCGTGAAAAAATACTGTCGTGTGCATGAGGCCTAAGGTAGAGACACCTGAATGTAGGCTTAGCACATGGAATGAAGATCCTGGAATCTCTCAGTCATTACTGGCCTATCCCATGACATCAGACCAGCTAAGCCTTGCTAGGGCTTCCAGTCTAAAATTGTAAGAATGTCCACATCTACTGTGTCCCATCATGTGATGTTCACTAACCAATCACAGGCTGCTCAGTTGCCCGGATATACGCATACAATGGCCCTATTACAGGCTATAGCTACTAGAGAGGGGTCGTTGATCCAGAGAGTTAGGGTCCATTCACACATCCGTTTTTTCTTTCCTGATCTGTTCCGTTTTTTCTGGAACAGATCTGGACCCATTCATTTTCAATGGGTCCTGGAAAAAAACGGACAGCACAATGTGTGCTGTCCGTTTCCGTTGTTCCGTTCCGCATGTCCGTTTAAATATAAAACATGTCCTATTCTTTTCCTGAAAAATCGGATCCTGGTACAATACAAAGTCAATGGATCCACAAAAAAACGGATGACATACGGATGTTCCTGGAAATTACATTTTTTTTTTTTTTTTTTTTTAAAGAAATCCAAACAACTTTATTTGCTTATTATAATTTATACATGTTTCCGTTTTTTGCGGATCCGCAAAAAACGGATGACATACGGAAACATTTTCAGGAACAACGGATCCGCAAAAAACGGACAGAAAATCGGATTATAGAAAAATACTGACGTGTGAATGTAGCCTTATTATTCTGATTGCCTGATTGGAGTCGGGAAGGAATTTTTTATTCCCCTAAAGTGGGGAAAATTGGCTTTTACCGCACAGGTTTTTTTTTTTGCCTTCCTCTGGATCAACTTGCAGAATAACAGGCCGAACTGGATGAACAGATGTCTTTTTTTGGCCTTATGTACTATGTTACTATGTTACTATTATGTGTAAACATCTAATCAATATCAGCATCCTACCTATATCAGGCAGCGATCTAGCTAGTTTCCAATTTTGCTCCCAGTTGGTGGACATATTATCTGATGTACTCACCAACAGAGTGTCTCCTGTCTGTGCCCAGTGCCAGTAACAATATTGTGCTGACCTTATATCCATCCAAGCGTCTTAGGCTACTTTCACACCTGCGTTCGGGTGTCCGCTCGTGAGCTCCGTTTGAAGGGGCTCACAAGCGGCCCCGAACGCAACCGTCCAGCCCTAATGCATTCTGAGTGGAGGCGGATCCGCTCAGAATGCATCAGTCTGGCAGTGTTCAGCCTCCGCTCCGCTCAGCAGGCGGACACCCGAACGCTGCTTGCAGCGTTCGGGTGTCCGCCTGGCCGTGCGGAGGCGAGCGGATCCGTCCAGACTTACAATGTAAGTCAATGGGGACGGATCCGTTTGAAGATGACACAATGGGTCCGTGGAAATCTCGGAAAATGCACCGTTTGTCATCCGCGTCCGTGATCCGTGTTTCCAGTCTGTCAAAACAATATGACCTGTCCTATTTTTTTGACGGACAACGGTTCGCGGACCCATTCAAGTCAATGGGTCCGTGAAAAAACACGGAGGCACACAAGATTGTCATCCGTGTCCGTGATCCGTGTCCGTTTTTTTCCTATCATTTTCAAGGCAAACTTGACTTAGATTTTTTTTTCACTTTTCTTGTCTGGTGATCCTCCAAAAATCAAGGAAGACACACGGAAAAAATAACGGACACGGAACAACGGAACCCCGTTTTGCGGACCGTGAAAAAATACTGTCGTGTGCATGAGGCCTAAGGTAGAGACACCTGAATGTAGGCTTAGCACATGGAATGAAGATCCTGGAATCTCTCAGTCATTACTGGCCTATCCCATGACATCAGACCAGCTAAGCCTTGCTAGGGCTTCCAGTCTAAAATTGTAAGAATGTCCACATCTACTCTGTCCCATCATGTGATGTTCACTAACCAATCACAGGCTGCTCAGTTGCCCGGATATACGCATACAATGGCCCTATTACAGGCTATAGCTACTAGAGAGGGGTCGTTGATCCAGAGAGTTAGGGTCCATTCACACATCCGTTTTTTCTTTCCTGATCTGTTCCGTTTTTTCTGGAACAGATCTGGACCCATTCATTTTCAATGGGTCCTGGAAAAAAACGGACAGCACAATGTGTGCTGT
Organism: Bufo bufo; assembly: GCF_905171765.1. Lineage (NCBI taxonomy): Eukaryota > Metazoa > Chordata > Amphibia > Anura > Bufonidae > Bufo > Bufo bufo. The sequence goes on from NC_053394.1 coordinate 127,280,416, forward strand.
CCGTTTCCGTTGTTCCGTTCCGCATGTCCGTTTAAATATAAAACATGTCCTATTCTTTTCCTGAAAAATCGGATCCTGGTACAATACAAAGTCAATGGATCCACAAAAAAAACGGATGACATACGGATGTTCCTGGAAATTACATTTTTTTTTTTTTTTTTTTTTAAAGAAATCCAAACAACTTTATTTGCTTATTATAATTTATACATGTTTCCGTTTTTTGCGGATCCGCAAAAAACGGATGACATACGGAAACATTTTCAGGAACAACGGATCCGCAAAAAACGGACAGAAAATCGGATTATAGAAAAATACTGACGTGTGAATGTAGCCTTATTATTCTGATTGCCTGATTGGAGTCGGGAAGGAATTTTTTATTCCCCTAAAGTGGGGAAAATTGGCTTTTACCGCACAGGTTTTTTTTTTTGCCTTCCTCTGGATCAACTTGCAGAATAACAGGCCGAACTGGATGAACAGATGTCTTTTTTTGGCCTTATGTACTATGTTACTATGTTACTATTATGTGTAAACATCTAATCAATATCAGCATCCTACCTATATCAGGCAGCGATCTAGCTAGTTTCCAATTTTGCTCCCAGTTGGTGGACATATTATCTGATGTACTCACCAACAGAGTGTCTCCTGTCTGTGCCCAGTGCCAGTAACAATATTGTGCTGACCTTATATCCATCCAAGCGTCTTAGGCTACTTTCACACCTGCGTTCGGGTGTCCGCTCGTGAGCTCCGTTTGAAGGGGCTCACAAGCGGCCCCGAACGCAACCGTCCAGCCCTAATGCATTCTGAGTGGAGGCGGATCCGCTCAGAATGCATCAGTCTGGCAGTGTTCAGCCTCCGCTCCGCTCAGCAGGCGGACACCCGAACGCTGCTTGCAGCGTTCGGGTGTCCGCCTGGCCGTGCGGAGGCGAGCGGATCCGTCCAGACTTACAATGTAAGTCAATGGGGACGGATCCGTTTGAAGATGACACAATATGGCTCAATCTTCAAACGGATCCGTCCCCCATTGACTTTCAATGTAAAGTCTGGACGGATCCGTCTGAAGCTACTTTCACACTTAGAAATTTTTCTAAGTTATAATGCAGACGGATCCGTTCTGAACGGAAGCAAACGTCTGCATTATAGGAGCGGATCCGTCTGATGAAACATCAGACGGACCCGCTCCGAACGCTAGTGTGAAAGTAGCCTTATAATGGTGGCAGCCATAAATAACATGATTCCATGTGATGTCCATATAGCTTGTGCTTCGTCCTTCAATGAGCCCACTCCTCCTCCTAATAATATCTATAAGGAATATAAAAAAGACACTAGGTTATAAATACTTGAAGGATATGAACACCCTCGGGGCAATTTTTTTATGGTTGCATTTTAGTCATTTTGTGCTAGAAATAATTTTTCAACTGGTCTGTATTAAAAAAATTTTAGCTTGTTTTACAGCCCTCACTTTCAATATATCTGCAGACTGGCTTGCTATGTGTTTTACACTGAATCCGTCAGACAGCAGCTCTGAGGGCTCTGCCTGTAACCCCTATCTCTGAACTCCTGACAACTCATAAACACTTATTTAAGCTATGATCTTATGAGAATTTAGCTCTAATGAGTGTTTTTGAGCTGTCAGGAATTCAGAGATAAGGGCTATACATCCAGCTGTCAGAGCAGGTGTCTAATGGGTTCAGTGTGAAACAGAAAACAAGATACTCTGCAGATAGACTAAAACTTAAAGGGTTTCTATCACCTCTACATAATTAGCTATCAGACACTAGCGATCCGCTAGTGTCTGCTCTACCAAACAGTGCTATTATAATACCTTTGTGTGCAGCCGTTTGCCTAAAAAACGAACTTTTATTGATATGCTAATGAGCCTCTAGGTGCTATGGGGGCATCTTTTCAGCACCTAGAGGCTCGGTCTACTCACATTGTATGCCGCCCCGCCCGTCCGTTAAGCCCGCCCATCTCCTCTTGAATGCATCCTCCATCTGAGCCAGCGGACGAATTCTCGCGCCTGCGCCGTGCGTGTCTGTATTCGGCGCAGGCGCAGTGAATGTCTGACCGCTCCCTGCACAGACACCTCCACTGCGCCTGCGCCGATGACCGAGATGTCTGTGCAGGCAGCGGTCAGACATTCACTGCGCCTGCGCCGAATACAGACGCGCAGGCCCAAGAATTTGACCACTGGCTCAGATGGAGGATGCACAGAGTAACTTCTGCGTTTTTTTGCGGAACCATTGAAATGAATGGTTCCGCATACGGTTCGCAAAAAAAATGGAACGGACACGGAAAGAAAATACGTTCGTGTGCATGAGCCCTAAAGCAACTGTTGATTTAGGAGGTCAAACATTATATGTAGGTCTGATGCGCAGACCTTTAAAAATGTGAAAATAATAAATACCGGATGACACCGGAGAGACAGATCCGGTATTCCAATGCATCTGTCAAACGGATCCGGAAACAAGTGTTTTCAGTTTTCAAACTTTTTTCCGGATCCGGCAGGCAGTTCCGGCAACGGAACTGCCTGCCGGATTCCTGAAACGCAAGTGTGAAAGTAGCCTTACATAATAATGTTTTCCCGTCTGTACAACACTTTTTTTTTTTTTTTACTCATTTGGCTTTTCTGCTCATAGAAAACCTCACCTTGGCCATTTTTAAAACTAAATGTAGTTTAAAAGCATTGACTCTATAAATTAAAAATGTGATAATCTCATACATAATCGTACGTAAATAGTCTTCACTTCCACTTACCATAATACATGTGATTACATTATGTTCCCAAAGGCTGAGATGCTTAGAACTGTGACTGATGTCTCCTGTAATGTAGTCTCTAAAACAAACGAAAAAGAATAATACCCAACATAAATCACTCATCCGCACAATGCATAATTCATTGATTTACTACAAGAGAGCAAGAGATACAATGTTTCCATGGAAAGCACCTTGATAGTAAAATGATTGTATCAATTTTAACATTTATTAAACAACAACACATTTAAAGGGAACCTGTCACCTAGAAAATGCATATTATACCGCCAGCAGTACCTTATCGCAGCCTATAGCATGATTATAAGAGTCTCTGTGTCTTTTCTGTGCAATGCGGCAAAAGTTAAAAAAAAAGACTTTTATTCAACGGGCCACGGTATGTAAACGATTTTCTCGAAGTCAAGGGGGCAGCGGCTTGAAGTCAAGCGCGCCCTTTCCCCATAGCGTTTGATTGATAGGATTTCCTTCACTACTGGACGCTTGAATGTAGTCTTGCGCGTGTGCAGTGTCCCTGCAATACCGGCTCCTGCGCACTGTTCCGTTCCGCTATGAGGTATTGTTCAAAAGCTTAATGCTCAGACACTCGCACACGAGAGCCTGCCCGCGCATGCGCGAGACTACATTCAAGCAACCGGCATTGAAGGAATCGGGCATCCGATCAATCAACGCTATGGGGAGGTAAAGGGGGCGGGGCGCGCTTGACTTCAGGCGAGAAAGCTGCTGCCCCCTTGACTTCAAGACTATCGTTTACACAGCGTGGCCCGTTGAATAAAAGTCTTTTTACAGATTTTTGCCGCATTGCACAGAAAAGACACAGACACCTTTATAATCAAACTACAGGCTGCAATAAGGTATTGCTGGCAGTTTAATATGCATTTTCTAGGGGACAGGTTCCCTTTAAAGAACACCTGTCAGCAGAATCAACTGTACTAAACCAGGAATATTACCTGGTAGGGTTGATTCTACTGATGAAAATTATACGTCTTTTCAAAATCGGTTGTGCGTTCCCAAGAAAAAGACTTGTTAATACAAATGAGGGCTTCAGTGCGCCGCAGGGCATGGCCCACACTGGAACGCAGAGGAGCTGAGGCTGAAGGCCTTGCCTCAGTACACTGGAGCCCTCATTTGTAAAAAGAATAGTTTTGATCCCGATGATATGTCTACTTGAAATACACTAAGATCATTCATTACTGAAAGAAGGGAAAATTCTTATTTATATATTGCATTTGTAACTGCTTCGGTTTCTAAGCTTAACACCTCAAGATACCCCATACCCCAAAGCTTCATTCCCTCATGATCTTAATTAACATACTCAGCTGAGAGCCTATTGAAACCCATTACAGTGGTAAATTTATATCCCCATACGATTATTAATCAAACAATGCCACCATTCAATGTTTAGTTAATGCTGTATACCACCATATTTTTTTAGTGCTACTAAGCAAAGTACAATTAATGTGATTATTTAGTGGTCAAATAATGCTGCCATCCATACATTCATGCAGCCACTCATAGAAAAATTCATTTTGTCACCTACTCTAATGCGGACATCAATGGCAAAGAGTAGTGTATAGTGATGAATGCACAGTCTCGCTTGGTACTAATGATGGCGGCATTACAGGACTACATAGTGCAGAGACACACAGGTGTCATGACGTGGGGCACCATTAGCAATGGCGGATTATAATAGGGGCTTTTGGGTCGGCAGCCCTGGGCCAGGCATCGCTGGGGGGCCCAAAGCCGACCCGAACACCCACGTAAAGCGGCGGGGCACAGGAGCGCATAGTTCCCTGCCACCGATCACCGCCATAGACTTCAGGCCTAGTAGGCCTGAGGCCTATGTGGTAGTAAAACCCCAGAGCAGAAGTATGCAGGACAGTGAAGTATGCGTGCCTGCCTCACCATCCCAGACACAGGAAAGTATTAGCTTTAGCTTTTTCTGTGTGTGCCAACTTTGGGGAGCAGAGGAGGACATATTACTGTAGGGGCAAATCACTTTATAGGGGGCAGATTATTACATGGGGGCAAATTACTTCATAAGGGGCAGTGTGGGGGCAAATTACTACATGTGGGCAGTGTGGGGGAAAATGACTTCATGGGGGGCAGTGTGGGGGCAAATTACTACATGGGGCAGTGTGGGGGCAAATTACTTCATGGGGGTCAGTGTGGGGGGAAATTACTTCATGGGGGCAGTGTGGGTGCAAATTAATCTTAGGGCAAATTACTTCATGGGGCAGTGTGGGGGTAAACGACTTCATGGGTGCAGTGTGGGGGCAAATTACTTAATAGGGTCAGTGTGAGGGCAAATTAATCATGGGGGAAAATTACTTCATGGGGCAGTGTGGGGGAAAATTACTTCATGGGGCAGTGTGGGGGAAAATTACTTCATGGGGCAGTGTGGGGGAAAACTACTTCATGGGGGCATTGTGGGAGCAAACTACTTCATGAGGGCAGTGTGGGGAAAATTACTTTTAATGGGGACAGTGTGGGGGCAAATTACTCATGGGGCAGTGTGGGTGAAATTACTATATGGGGCAGTGTGGGGAAAATTACTTTGGGGGGGATTACTATGTGGGGGCAGTGTGGGGGAAATTACTATATGGAGCAGTGTGGGGGAAATTACTATATGGGAGCAGTGTGGGGGGAATTACTATATGGGGTGTTGTTATTGGGGAAGCACTGTAGGGGCATTTCTATTACAGGGACATATTAGGGACACTATACAGGCATTATTACCTGGAGCACAATAAAGGGTGTTATTATTATTACTGGGGGCACTCTAGGGGGCATTATAGTTGCTGTAGACACTATAGGGACCTTTGGGAAAATTAATCAAACTGGTGTAAAGTAGAACTGGCTTAGTAGCCCATAGCAACCAATCAGATTCCACCTTTCATTTTTGACAGCTCTTTTGGAAAATGAAAGGTGAAATTTGATTGGTTGCTATGGGCAACTAAGACAGTTCTACATTACACCAGTTTGATAAATGACCCCAATTATGAGAAATCTAACGTGCCTGTGTAACAAACTCTGCAGAGACGAGATGCGGCTGAAAGAATTTGTAATGGCGGTATGGGTCAAATGGAGGAGAAGAGGAAAGAGAAGATCTACATGACAGGAGATGTCACTGGAAGTAAGAGGTATGTGGTGCTGTATTCTGCTATATTTAGTGCTGGGTACTGCTGGCACGTGCGTCTCATCTTCTCCTCCAAGTCTTTTTTATTATAATCATATGTATTTTAAATTTGGCAAACTTGTAACAGCCCAGATAACAGTGATAACGTTCTGTGTACAGATAATGTAGTAGATGTTCCCTGCAGTCCTATGTAGCACCCCACATAACAGAATTATTCACTGTGTTATGTGGGGTGTTACATAGGACTGCAAGTAACATCTATGACATCTGTACTCAGAGAGTTATGAGATGGTGGGGGTCCAACTCCTGGCACCCCCGCCAATCAGCTGTTTGAGGAGACCGCAATGTTCCAGTGAGCACCGCAGCCTCTTTGCTCCTTATCAAGCACAGCACTGTCCATTTGAAAGACCCAATCACTCAGATGAGACTGAGTTGCACATAGGCCATGTGAACAATAAATGTGATGTCATATGGCCTAAGAAGAGGCTTGGTACTCACAAAGCACAGCAGCCTCTTCATACAGAAAAAATTAAACTAAAATGGAGGGAGGGGCCCGAGTTGGGTAGACAGCCCCGGGTCTATCATGCACTTAATCCACCCCTGACCATTAGTTACCATGGCCGTTCCCGTCTGATATTCACGGAGGGAACATTGACCAGCCTTCGGTCCAAGACATTGTGGAATCAGTCCTACTGCTTTTTTTTTTTACTCAGGAGATGTGGTATTCCAAAAAGATAATGGCCACACACTGCCCGCGCTACACAATGAGGTCTTCAGGGCATCTAGCAGCTCCATCGCACAGATCTCTACCCCATGTAGAATGTCTCGGACTGGATGGGGCAACTGATCTCCCATGCACAGCAGCCAACAACCACTTTTACTGAACTACGGGTTGAAATAGCTTGGAATTACAAACCTTAGGAGGAAATCCAGCATTTGTGTGACCATTAACATGCCAGAGTGGCAGCCTGTATCACAGCAAGGTGAGATGTCACCTAGTATTGTCACCGCCAGTTCTGTGAGAAGGTCTGACAGACGTTCTTCTCTACCTCTTGTATGACGTTCTTTGTTTTGGTTTCACATCTCCTTTCCGTCTGCCAGGTGTCACTTACTTAGACTAATTGTCTTCCTTTATATTCCCTCCCATACTGCCTCACTTTGCGGTTTATACTACTTCCTGGATGAAGTGTTCACTGCTGGAGGCTGCTGCTGTTTGCTCAGATAAGTCTTTTTTTTTTTATTGTGTTTCCCTGCTACCTTAATTCTAGGTGACCCTGACTCCATTCATATTAAGTGCAGGGAGCCGGTGGTCGTGTCCCCTCACTATTATAGGGTTTTCAGGTGTCACACAGTCTTAGGTACGTGGGCATGCAATCGTCTACCATTGAGACCCTTGCATATGCTTAGCAGTCAGGGAGAGCTTTTGGGGTTTTATAGGGCTCACCTATATGCTCCTTAGTTTGGGATCAAGCCAGTCGGTCGTTTATTTATAAGTTCCAGCTATCTGCAACTTCACCCGTGACAAGTATCAATGTGACCTTTCCTCAACACATAACCGGCTGCAGAACCTAAAATTAAGGGGGCACCGCCTTGGTTGTGTGATCATTCACCAATCATCACTAGCAGTCTATACTAGTTGTTTTGGGGCAACCACTCTTTTCACACAAGGTATTGTGCCTTTTCCACATACATGATGAGACATGCTCCTGATGTACACTTCACAGCCTATAATCAACTGGACGTATGCCAAATAAAATGTCATGTTGGAATAGTCAAAAGACCAGATGTCTCCTTTGAGGCCTTTACATCAGAAAAACGATAGAATAATAGTCACATTCAACGACTGCCACCATCGGGTTAATCAATTCAGTGCAGGAAAAGCTGATAATGATCTTGCTTTCAAATCCAGCTCCTGTTTTTTGGTGTACATCGGCTGTGCCAGCAAACTATCAACTCTGGCTGTTTATATCCAACCTAAAGGCAGGGAATATAGAGCACAACATTCAATCACTTGTAAAATAAAAATTGTTTAATCCATATACTGACAAAATAAAAGGCACTCAAAATTATAGCTTGTCCGATGTTGAACACTTGCCCTACCTAGGGTTTTGCTTGGCTTCTTGCCTTGTTGGAGCTCATGCTATCCAGAACAGGCATGGGTGCCGCGTTACTTACCCTGCAACTGCCTGGCGGCTGGGCTCTACTAACCCTCCCCTGCCCTCCAGCAGTGAGGCCAACGGCTGGCAGAGTTCTGTGTCCCTTGCTGGAGGCCGCAGCCTGCATCTGGCTGCTAGACCTCTTCCACTGTCCCATAGGGCATGCATATGCTCCCCAGCCATTAAACAGCTAGTGTACTGTTACACCATTCTTCACAATACACCTGGGGGTAGTACTTAAAGGGGTTAGCGGCCATGACTAATGTAAAAAATGAAAATCAGACATAATATAGTACATGACAATCTCTTTCTAACAAAGCTAGAACCAGCCCTGTACCTGACATGGATCCATAACTCTCCCCTAGATTTACAGCTCAGGGGGAGTGTCTTTTCTACTGCAGCTAAGGGGGCGTGTCTCAGCTCTCCCTATCACAGCTCAGAAGACACTTGAATGATGAAACTGAGCATGTGCGGTCTTCTCAGTTAGAAGGACAAAGAAATAAGAAAAAGAACAGATACCGCTATACAGATACATGTTATTGAACAACTCAGTGGCTATGCTAAATTTTTAATTTACATAAAATTACAAAAGCATTCAGATCCAAGTGCTGGTTTGAAAACTGTAGAATATTTTTTGTGGGACAACCCCTTTAAAGCACCTTTTCTTAGAGGGAGGTGCCACAGCAATACATTATCTAGCTTCCTAGTTCCTGCAAAGGTGTGATGTTTAGGGTACTTTCACACTAGCGTTTTTCTTTTCCGGCGCTGAGTTCCGTCCTAGGGCCTCAAATACGGAAAAGAACTGATCAGTTTTATCCTAATGCATTCTGAATGGAGAGTAATCCGTTCAGGATGCATCAGGATGTCTTCAGTTCAGTCTTTTTGACTGATCAGGCTTTTCAGAAAACCGTAGCATGTTGTATTTTTACCTCCGGCCCAAAATCCTGAACACTTTGACTGAACGCCGGATCCGGTCTTTTTCCCATTGACTTGCATTAACGCCGGATCCGGCGCCGTGTGTTCAGTCAAACCGGATCCGATTTTTGCATGTTAAACCCGAAAAATGTGAAAAAAAAGTTAAAGTCCATAAATGGCGGATCCGTTTTTTCCAATGCATTTTTTCATTGTGATCAAAATCCTGATCAGGATTCAAATGTAATCCGTTTTCACACGGCGGGCAGTTCCGGTGTCGGATCCGGCAAAACGTATGCCAACTGATGGCATTTGTAAGACTGATCAGGATCCTGATCGGTCTTAAAAATGCCTGATCAGTCAGAAAAATGCATTGAAAGTGTCATCCGGCAAAACGGATCCGGCATTTATATTTTTCACCTTTTTTATCGGTCTGCGCATGGAAGGACGGATCCGGCATTTCGGTATTTTGAATGCCGGATCCGGCACTAATACATTCCTATGGGAAAAAATGCCGGATCTGGCACTCAGGCAAGTCTTCAGTTTTTTTGGCCGGAGATAAAACCGTAGCATGTTGAACGGATTGCTCTCCATTCAGAATGCATGGGGATATACCTGATCAGTTTATTTCCGGCATTGGCCCTTTTGACGGAACTCAGTGCCGGAAAAGAAATACGCTAGTGTGAAAGGACCCTTACTAACTACAAGTTTTGCCTGATCCCTAAGTGCTTTGCTCCAGTGTAGCTGACCCCAACCTGACAGGGACTACTCCAGGAGTTACCAGCCTGGTGTCTTCCCTGAAGAGAAGTCCAGATCCCTGTATAGAGGTTAAAGGATGAAAACCAGGGGACTGCCAGGATAACGCCCTTAGGATTAGCACTAAGTCAAATCATTTGGTTGATGCAGTGGTTCCACACCCACTGCCCGTAAAAAAAATTCTGGGGCATTGTGGATGTGGCGAAACCAACCTCGCCACTGGCTGCTGGAGAAGCCTGGTTGCCAGCCTTTTGCCCCAGGATTATGGGCCCTCTCATCAGCCCATGCTAAGCTTAAACCCCATGGCGATTTGACTGTGTTTGTGGCATCTGAGCGCTGTTTGGATATATTGAGCGCTCAGATCCAAGCCATCTGGGGATAAGTTGAATGTGGGGGTTCTGTTCAGTTTGATAGGAGTTATGTATTTTTGTG